>NC_056731.1:194118634-194168634 GCF_019279795.1 Protopterus annectens
TGGACCCATTCACTTTGTTTTAATGCAGTGCCTGCTGTCAGTCCCAGTCATGGTCTGTTTTGTGTCATCTCGGGGATTATTCATGGATCTAGGATATTGACATAGATTCTGAGCACCACACACACACACACGGTTGTGCAAACGAGTAGTACATGTCACTATATATGTAAACAGAAAAGTAACTTTAAACTATACTTTTTATTATCCTCGAGAGAATGGAAAATGTAAGGAGATTTGTTTTGCTGCATTCTTTTAGGAAAGCATGTTGTCATTAGCTCATTTAGTTGACTACCAATAATGTATGAATGAATATTAATAACTCTTTAGTGTGAAGGAGCTTTATTGTGCAGTTGTTTCTTTAACAGGCATTTACTATTTGTGAATTGCGTGTTCCTTTTTAGACTTGCACATTATGATATGTTTTTTATTAAAGTCAGTGACATTTTCTTAAATGACATCCTGGTGGAGGTGATGCTAGGAGGCTTACTGGCAGCTGCTTACAGTTGAAATCCATTGACATGCACTTGGAAAGTCGCTGTGACTTGGGGCCCGGTGTTCCAGGGCATATGTTTAGAAGCAGGCTGTAATTTAAAGAGAAATTCCTGTGATTGCATTCCACAGCCACTACAGCAGTGTGGAAGTTTTTGTCCAACACATGCTGCCGATTTGTTAATGTTCATTCCCTAGCATATGTGATTTGGGGGAGGGGGGCATGGTTCCAAAGGAGGTGGTGTTTCACTGAAGCTCATAGCGTTGTACCTTCACAGCACTGCTGCTCTGACTCATGTTTTCCGTCAGCAGTAGGGGTGGCTTAAACAGTAGTACTCTCAGATTAGAAAAAAACATGGGTAGTTTTAGTAAAAAGATACTGTTCACAACATTTGGCAAAGGTATGAAGGACGGTTTGTATTTTTTTTTTCTTCTCAACACCTAGGTGTATTACCATACAAACAAGTTCTTTTGTGGCTTGTTTACACTTGCTGCTTGCTCCTTTTTCTAAAGTTACAGGTTTTTGCAACATGCTCATTTTCCACAGCTATAAATCTGAAATCACAAGTAAAGTTATGTTGGCTAATTGAAGTTTTTTCATCTGAAAATAATGGTTGGTTAGACTTATGATCTCTTTTTGGCAAAATGTGCGAGACATGGAGAAAAATGCACGAGAGAAATCTGGAAATGGTTGCTGTCACTTTTAATGGGAATTCTACATAATTCCCCAAGTGTCTTGAATTGGCAGATGAAAACAGGTTTTTTTTTTCTTTGGGAAAATAACTAGTGAAAACTGATTTTTTTGTGTTGTAGTACTTGTTACAGTTAACATATCATTAATTCACTCCAGTCTAGTTGTAAAATCAGTTGTACGTAGATAATTGTGTTCAGAAACAGTACATAAAACGAGCATGAGCTCTCTTTGGATAAATTTATTTCATATTGACTGATTTTTTTTTTTTTTTTTAGCTCTAGTAGCTTTTTGAATGAATATTGTACAGCAATGAAATTTAGAAATTCAGTTTTGCATATACAGTAGAGTCGATTATCCATAATAATTGGGACCTAGGTAGTTCGGGTAATCAAATTGTTCGAATAGTCAAACATTGTAATTGAACTGGATAAAAAACTTCTAAAATCTTTTTTTTTGCACGCAAGGCGTACACTTTTCAACCATTCAGTGACTCCAGTGGACAGTAAAGAATATTTTTCACACATGAGCAGGCGCAAGGCGTACACTTTTCAACCATTCAGTGACTCCAGTGGACAGTAAAGAATATTTTTCACACATGAACAGGCTACAAGATAAAAAAAAAAAATGCACAAGCGAATACGTATAACGTTTACATATTCAAACTTTACGATTTTTCCTACCCAAAAACTTTAGAAGGCTGTGTTTGGATAATTGACATTTCGGGTAATCGACTCTGTACTGTAACTGAAACCAGACCCTAGCCTTTCCTTAAATATTTTGTAGTATTTTTCAAATGCAATAAGGCAGCACAAGTAAGTTATTAAATATGCCCAATATGCTAAACTGGTTAGGAAGAACTAATATGTACTATGTAGGAAAGCTGAATAAGATTTTTATCGTGAAGATGAATGTTGCCATATCTAGCTAGTAGCAAAGATTTTATTTTTTATTTATTTATTTATTTAACATTTGTTGACCGGGAATGTCCGACTAGGTTCCACAGATCCTGTTTTCAGCGGAGGCCCGGGGAGCAATGGATAAAGTTCTGACTACAGCCCAGTTAATGAGAGTTCATTTAGCTGGTCTTGTGCTTTATAGAGATGGTAGGGGAGAATGGATTTCCCAGTAGGCGGGGGTACTGGCAGGCAAATGGGCTGTGGTGGTACAGGCACGAAAGACACCACAGATTGGCTCAAGAATTAGTTGGGCTGTGACCACCCAGACCGGTGATGTCACCCCTTATTGGCACATCTGAAGCAGGTGATATGCCCTCAGATGGGTAAAAATGGTCATGATGGTGATGCGAGTTCTCAAGTCACCACCCAGATGTTGCAATAGGGATTTAAGAAGTAATGCACTGAGCTGCCTCTTCAATATAGGGAGGATTGCTGATGCCCATTTTTATGTGGCCTTAAACATAGTGCAGTAGGGTAGGTACCACATGCACTACCAGACCCAGAAATGCTGCCACATAAATGGTCATTGTAAAGATAGGAAACACCATGCCCTCTGGAAAGTGTGCTCAAGCACATGAAAGCCTTGCAGTAACTTCCATAATAGTTCGTTTCCATGCTGCAAAGTCTCCCAGTAACTGCAACTAGATGTTGCATGCTACCAGAGGTCTTGCATTCTGTGGTGCAGGGTAAGACGGAGATTGAAATGATGAGAGGCCTGTCACAACAACAAGGGTCTGCCACTCACTTTACCCACAGCCGGACAGACACTGTCAACGGATGCATCAGATTATGCTTGGGGGGCCCATATGGCAGGAAAATGTATTCAGGGCCCATGGCCTGGAAGCCAGATGCATCTTCACATCAATCAAAAACAGATGCTAGCTGTTCAGAATGCTCTGACAGCTTTCAAGGATTTACTTCATAAAGGACAGCTTCTGATAAAGACAGACAATACTACGGTCATGTGGTACATAAACAAGCCGGGAGGTACACATTCCTACCCCCTCTGCAGACAAGCAATGACCTTATGGGACACAGCATTGACTTATCAAGTTCACCTGCAAACACAATTCCTGCCAGGAAAAACAAATACTCTGGCAGACGAACTAAGCAGAAATCTCATGGAGTCCCACGAGTGGAAGCTGGATCCACAAGTCTTCAGCATGATAACAAGGAAATGGGGATGCCCAGGCATAGATCTATTTGCCTCCCCTCACAACTGCCAATTACAGAGATTTTGCACAAGGATTTATCACAAGCAAGCATGGAGAGTGGACGCCCATCCTTCAGCTGGAAAAATCTAACAGTATATGCCTTTCCTCCACTGCTTCTCCTTCCCAGAGTACTCCTAAAGGTCAGACAAGAGAAGCCAAAATGATACTGATTGCACCAGACTGGCCACGCCAGCACTGGTACCCAATCCTAAAGAACTTGTCTCAAGGTGCAGCATGGATATTGCCTCAAACTTCTCACTTGCTGACCCAACAAAACAATCCGATCCTGCACAGCCAACTCAGGACCTTAAATCTGGCAGCATGGCGGATAATGTAGCCATTCAGAACACTCCTCTTTCTAAAGCTGTTATGGATGTTATCTTGGAGGCCAGGAGGCCCAGTACCAGAAAATCTTATGCAGAAAAATGGAAGAGATTCTGTACTTGGAACCAGGAACAAGGCATTGACATGTATGTACCAAATATCCCTCAGATTTTACAATACCTAACTGAGATGCTGGACAAAGGCCTTTCTTTTTCATCAATTAAGATTCATGCCTCTGCCATTTCAGCCCATTACAATACAGAACCACCTATCTTTTCTCATCCTTTAATAAGGCAGTACCTCAGAGGGGCCAAAAACATTAGGCCTCCAAGGAGAGCACCAATTCCGGCATGGGACCTGAATTATGTCTTGGAAAAACTCACACTGCCTCCTATTGAGCCAGCCTCAAGAGCGAATATAAAATTCTTATCCTGGAAAACAGCTCTGCTCCTAGCAATAACCTCTACAAGACGAGTCTCTGAGTTACAAGCACTCATGGCTGTCGAACCTTTTATCATTTTTCATCCAGAGGACATTTCATTTCATCTGAGGACAAACACTACATTTATGCCTAAGGTGGTGCACAGTGTGGCCCTCAACCAAACCATTCACTTGCCTACTTTTATCCAAACCCACAGAACAAGGGTGAGAAAATTCTGCATTCTTTGGACATACACAGGCAGCTACGCTTCTCCTTGGACAGAACTAAAGCTTTCAGAAAAACTGAGCAGCTTTTAGTGTCATATGCTTCAGGATCACAAGGAAAGGCTATCTTAGAACAGACTATTTCTAAATGGATAGGCCATTGCATCCGTTTCTGCTATTCTTAGCATGGCAAATCAGTGCCTAAGGGCATTAGGCCTCATTCTACCAGAGCAGCAGCCACTTCAGCAGCCTTCCTCAGAGGAGTACTAACCAAAGACATCTTAGAAGCTGCAACTTGGAGTTCAGTGCACACTTTTACAAAGCACTACCACTTACCTCTTT
The DNA here is from genome assembly GCF_019279795.1 of Protopterus annectens. NCBI lineage: Eukaryota > Metazoa > Chordata > Ceratodontiformes > Protopteridae > Protopterus > Protopterus annectens. Next base: position 194,123,299 of record NC_056731.1, read on the forward strand.
ACTCTAAATCCAGAGCAGGCTTTGCCACTGTAGTTCTGCAGGGCCTCATAGCCTCTCCTAATCCTATTTAGCCCAGCCACCCATCCTCAGCTTTGGGATTCAACCCAAGAGTAATGACTGCAACAGTGAAACACGATGAACATAGTACAGTTGTGTACCTACTATAAATGTAGATGTTAGAGTGTATTCACTTTTGCAGTCCAGGTTACCCTCCCACCGTCCCCCTTTCTTATGCTGGGGTTTATCTGTACTTCTCTATTCTATACAACCTATGTGGTGTATTTGCTTGTAGATGAAGGAAATGTTTCTTTACTGCATGTATGTTTATTGGCATAATATATTTAGCCTACCCTTTTGGGGGCACCTGACATCTGGGGCAAGAAAAACTGAAGAAAATTATTTCTGCTGCATCTTTTATAACCCTGACGCACTGACGTCAGGGAAGAGGCGACAGCAACCGACACCAGACCAGGACTTTGGAATTCAGGCCGAATGCGGGTAGCCTGCCAGCAGGATAACCCAAGAGTAATGACTGCAACAGTGAATACACTTTAACATCTACATTTATGGTAGGTACACAACTGTACTTTCTGCCTCCTCTGTTCCGACTCAACTCCAACGAAGCTTACCGAAGTCTCCTCGTCGGCGCCTACCCTGGCACCGATGACTATGGCACCATCTACTACCTCAGTTTCGATCAGCTTGTCTGTTTCTTTCTCAATACCGACATCGTCAATTTCTGCTCAGATACCGGTTCCGACAACCTCGGAGCTGTTTTTGTCATCCACCCCTGTTGTGACCTCGAGCCCGTTCTCTGCTCCAACCATACCGTTGTTGCTGGTTTCTAAATTGGAATCGGTGCTGTTCTGTGATAAACCACGGACCCGATACTCATAGACTGTGGACCCATTTGCCAGACAAGCCTGCAGCCCCTTTTTGGACTGGCCTGATTCCCCCTCGGGGCATCGGTGAGATACACCAGGAGCCTTTCAGAATTGGATGTGGTGTGCCTTTTTGACCAGCTGCTGACCGCCAGGGGAATTTCAAATCCGCGTAGACCCAATCCCACTCCAGGCTTTGGGTATGTTACTCCAGCGACCCCTACTTACTCTTCTCCCTTGGATCCCTCTGTTCCAAGGCTCATTTATCCAACGTTTTCTTCCTCGGCACCAACAATGACAGTGTCTGAGGCCCCCGAGGCCCCTTTGGGTGTCTGTTCCATCCGAACCCACCCTTCCTCAATCTCATGCTTGGGGGTGGAACCTCCGGTTCTGGTATCGGTTCCAACGTTATTGTCGGTCCTGACTTTGGATCCAAGGGTGACTACCGCTCCGAGTTTGCATGAGGCTCCATCCCCCGGGGGCAGACCAGAGAGGGTGCTTGCTTCTAGCAATCCTCCTACATTGGTTATCCCCCCAGTTTCTTCTGAGCCACATCTGTGAAAGGCCACCCCCCCCCCCCAGGACTCAGAGAGCACAAGGTTCAGGAAACCTCTACTCAGGATATTTCCCTTTCTGAGTCTTCTTCGGATGCTCCCACTAAAGAACCCCCTTGGAAACGGGTGTGTAAGAGAAACACATGGACTCCCCAGAGGAGTTCCTGACGGAAGATATGGACTACGATGATGGGGAAGGGTCCCACAGTCTCCCCCTGATGATGTCTTCTTTGGAGACATATTTATTATATATTTATTTATTCCAGTTTGGTGACCGTGGAAGTCCACTGGGCTCGAGAGCCCATTTTCAGTGGAGGCCCGGGGAGAAAAGCTCCACAATGCAAAGTTACATTACATAGAGAATTGCAATAAAAATATTTGCATTGCAATCAACAGGTAGTATTACAGTCAAAACAGGTATCATTCAGTAAAGACAGCAAAACTATTAACATTTTTTCAAGAGAAAGACAGGCATACAGCATAATGGCTGGATGTTACTGTTTAGTTACATTTATAATCTAAGTATAGGAGAGAAATTAGGAAGGTATGAAGGTTAGCCAGGAGAGGAGGAGGAGCAGAGCTTGGGAGGTATGAGTTGGAGTGCAGTTACATTTCCTGTGAAGAAACAGGTAAGAATGAAGTTGTGTTTTGAAGGTGTGTGGATTGTCACAGGTCCTCAGAGTAGAGGGCATGGCATTCCATTTTCTGGCTAGGGAAAAGGAGAGTAGAAACTGACCAGCTGGGCGCTTGGGATTTAGACGATTATAAGGTTTTGGTGAGTAGATCTAAGGGGGGGGGGTATATGGTTGTAGGATATTAGATAATGCAGGACAGCTAGCAGGTTGGAATAATAATTTGTGGGCTGTGACGATTAGGGAGTTCAAGCCAATTTAAAGAGTGTAGGTAGGTGCAGTGATGGGAGGAGGATTTTGCCTTGGTAGTGAATCTGGAGATTTTGTTGTAGCCCACTTCCAGTTTGAAGGTGAGTGTGGAAGATAGATTAGTAAGCAGAGGAGCGCCATACAAAAGAGGGGAGGAGATAGGTAGTGGCCAAAGTTTGTCTGGTGGAGGGAGTGAGGAAGTGGTTGTTTTCTGTAGAGTAGGCAGAGCTTTATGTGGGTTTTCTTGATGTTAAGTTGGATGTGAGTATTTAATTTTAAGTGTTCATCGATGATGACCCCCAGGAGTTTGGCACAGGGAACGACTTTGATAATGGAATTGTTAAGGCTAGTAATTTGAAGTGACTTTTTATCAATGGGCGTGAATTTTGAGGGAGTGAATAGAAGAATCTTAGTTTTGTTAGTGTTTAGTGAGAGGTAGTTTTGGTGCATCCAGTTTTCAGTAGTTGAGAAGGCAGTTTGAGTTATAGACTGAAGATCAGATAGGTTAGAGGTGCAGCAGATCAAAGTGGAATTGTCTGCGTATTGGACAATTTTGCTATTGGGTATGGCTTTGTAGAAATCGTTAATAAAGATGTTAAATAGCAAAGGGCCTAGTATGGAACCTTCAGGTACTCCTGTTGGGTTGGGGAGGAAAATGGAGGAGGCCTGGCCCCATTTGACAGCTTGGGACCTGTCAGAAAGATAGCTGGAGAACCAGGAAAGATAGATGATTTAATAGATGGGTGTGGGAGATGGTATCGAAAGCTTTAGATAAGTCTAGTATAACAGTTGAAACTGTTACCAGAGTCTCGAGCTAGATTGACAGAATGTAAGAAGGATAGAAGGGCTGTGTTGGTACTGTGTTCAGGGCGGAAGTCGTGCTGGGTAGGAGAGAGTAGCTGGTGTTCAGTAAGGAATGGCATGAGCTGCAGGTGTATGCATTTTTCAAGAAGTTTAGAGATTGGTGAGAGGATGGGCTATAGGGCAGAAATTGGAAACATTACAGTTTTTACCACACTTGTGGAGTGGTAGAATAAATGCAGAACGCCATAGTATGGGTACATAGGACTCAAGTAGTGATCTATTTATCAGGATGCTGATAGGGAGACCAATACCATCGGAGGCAATTTTTAAGGAGGAGGAAGGAATGTTGTCGGGGGCATTGGTGCAAGGTTTAAGTTTGGAGAGAAGCTTTTTTATAAGGTAGGTGGATACAGGTTTAAGTTCAAAAGTAGGGGATGCAGGAGAGGAGAAGGAGGAAGCTTGAGCAGAGGGGGGTGAAGGGTTATTGTTGCGGAAAGTCTTGATTAGATCAGCAATAGAAGAGGTGAAGAAGGTGTTGAATAGTTCGCCAATTTCTTGTTCAGATTTACTAGTATCAGGACATGGGTTGTTTTTTGTACCAGGCTTGAGGAGGGAATTAATAGAGCTCCAGAATTGTTTGGGGTTTTTTGCATGATTTATTTGGAGTTTGATGTAGTAGGATTTTTTATCTTTAATGACTTGTTTTTTAGCTTGGTTTCACAGCTGTTTGTATTTAAGTAACAATACAGGCCGTTTATGTTGGAGATAGCTTTTCCAGGTTTTATCTCTTTGTAGCATAATATTGATTTACCAAAGATGCGTGTTCCCAACAACAACACATATCCTATCATATAAAATCCAGGGCGCATACATATAGCTTTGATAAAAAGCAAAAACAAAGTTGCAATGTCCTATATAGCAATTCACAAAGCTGTAGTTGCTACTGTAGGTTAAGTTGTAATCAGTATTATGTCATGAATCACATCTTGCATATATGAGGGCATTCATCACATTCCCCTAGAAAGCCTGCCTGTAGACAATGTAGGGTATAGTGTTCTTAGTCCCATAAGTTGTAATGTGCACTGTCCATTCCCTGTTAAAAACTCAAAGCAAAGCATTGGGTTCAGAAGCCTAATGTATGCCACATATATATCCCAACATAAATCTAGTTTTTTATACAATTTTCAAATATATATATATATATATATATATATATATATATATATTCAACTTATTCTGTCTAATAATGTAAGTCAGAATGTAACTGCAAGTTAGAACCACAAATAGTAGATGCTAGTCATATATACACAGAACAGAAATGTGACACAGTTTTAAAACGCTAAATGACAGAATACTGCTCTCTCTCTCTCTCTCTCTCTATATATATATATATACATACAGAGGCCACTAGTGTCATTATCTGAAGAAAGGTTAAACACCCAACACCTTTCCATGGTGATATTTCCAAAATCAGATTTAGCATCTGGCGAATATTATTCCCAAATTACTTATTTAAATATTCACCCATTTTGTGTAGTGATATAAATCGGAATGAAACTTCAGGTTAGATCAACAACCAATAAGTGTGAACACACAGAAAACAAAGCAGAGGGCCCCTATTGACGTTGTATATAAAAAGGTTTAGTACATAACACTTTCCACATAGGAATATATCAATAACAAAAACATCATTAAGAGAATTTTATTCCCATTCAATATAAGTCCCTTGTGTTCATGGAGTTTGAATATTCTTCGTTCAGCCTCTATCCTTTGCCGTGAGCACCTTATTCTCAAAAGTGAAACATGCCCGCCAAAAATAAAGCAAACACTTAAATGTTATTGGCTCTTGATGCCTATTCCTTCAAAAAAAATAACAAGCACCAAAATACCAATTAGAAGTAACCTTCGGCCCATACGATAAAAATAATGCAGAAAAAAGATAAAACACAATCACCTTCTTAGTTTAAGGAAGATGGCCGATGTCAAACAATCCCACTTTACAGTCCTCAGCAAAAGTTTACAGGCATCATGGAAATCTTGAAACAGAGGGGTGACTGGAAGCCATCCAATCCTTCCTCGGAGGAATCTGTATTCCTGCAGGCCTTTCGCTCTCGGCCCTCTACTTCTTGGCTGACCCCACCCCCGCCAATGAGTTGGTTAAGTTCATCGTGCCACAGGCATGGAAGAACCCGGACTCTGTTGAGGCCATCCCCAGGAGATCAGACGAGGTACTCTCCCTTTGAGAGGATCAACCCCATTGGTCTAGAGGTTGCCAGTGGACACTATGGTGGTGGCAGCAGCCACGATAAAGGACCTTGCTGACGAGAGTCCTGCTGTTTACCCACCCAACAGAGAGTCCTGGGCAGTGTACAGGTTAGGGAAGTGAGTTTTTGCATCGGTGACCTTTGCAGGTAGGTGTCTGAACTTTTTTTGGCACATTTTACAAGGCTCCAGAGAGGTTTTATCTCTGAACTCTCCGGAACCCTCGCGGGCCAAGTATCGGATGGAGCATGAGATAAAGTTGCTTCCCAACTTGCCACCCTAGAGTCAATATCCAATTCATCCATGAGGTTGCTGTCACACGCAACCGAAGGAGCAGCTAGAGCTGCCGGTGCAGGCATAGTCATGAGATGCTACTCCTGGATGCGCATTTGTGACCTTGCGGAGTCTTCCTTTCTAAATGCCCCTATGAAGCCATCAGCTGTCTTTGGTGCTAAGGTCAAAGATACATTAGCCAGGTGTGAGCAAGATGGGAAGACCTTGTCTGCCATTGGCTTATGCTTTTCCAAACCTCAGCTTTTTTTTTCCAGGAATCAGAGGAGCAGGAAGATGTAGCACAAGAAGTCTCAAGGTACTTTCCGAGACGCACATGGTGAGGATTCTTCCAGAAGCAGAGGGGGTTCCAATAATGGAAGACATCCCTTTCGGGGCAGAGGGGGTCCCCGGAACCAGGGCTCCAGAGATTCCTTCTTGGGTAGACCGTATCAGCGCTGCCCGATTGCTTTCCTCTGGAAGCAGGTGAGGTGCGTTTTTCTCTGCACCAAGCTGCCTAGCTCTCCATTACAAATGATCAGTGGGTGCAGAGAATCATTACCAGAGGGTACCATATTCCCCTAATAGCTTATCTAAGACCTCCGAAATCCCTTCCCGATGTTCTACCCAGTCAAAAGGAGGAGGCAGCTTATGAAATACGAAAGCTATGTCAAAAACGAGCCATCCAACCATGTCCCCCTAGATCATTGTGGATCAGGGTTCTGCTCAAGATTCTTTTTGGTGCCAAAGAAAAGATGGGACTGGAGGCCCATTCTGGATCTCAGCCAACTAAACAAATCGGTAGTTCAGACCAAATTCCGCATGGTCACGATTCAAACCATTCTCCCCTTTCTGCGGGAGGGTGTGTGGTTTTGCTCATTAGATCTCCAGGATGCGTATTACCATATCAAGATGGACAAGCACTCCAGGAGCCTCCTTCGCTTCCGGTTGGGAGCCAATCACTACCAATTCAGAGCCCTGCCTTTTGGCCTCTCGACGGCCCCCAGAGTGTTCACAAAATGCCTTGCTCATCTGAGACTTCAGGGATTCCAGGTGTTTCCGTACCTAGACGATTGGCTCCTCTCCACCCCCACCAAGTGTCTTCTGGTCAGGGCCCTCCGCTACACCCTGGTTCTAGTGGAGTCACTAGGCATCACCATACATTGGGAGAAATCCAACCTTCAACCCTCACAACAACTGGAATTCATAGGGGCAATATTCTACACCCAGTCAAGCCTGATCTCACTTCCTCTCCACAGGCCTCAGAGACTAAGAGCACAAGTTCAAGTGGTACTCTGTTGAAGAAAGGTGTCTGCAAGGGAAGTTCTCCAAGCCTTGGGATCTATGGCTGAAGCCATCCCTATTGCCCCCTTAGCCAGACTACACATGAGATTACTACAATGGCTTCTTCAGGCCCAGTGGGTACCCAATCTTCACCCTCTTGAGCTCACAGATTCTCATCAACAACACTTGCAAACTAGATCGTTTCTGGTGGATGAGTACAGATGAAAATCTTTGGCGTCGCCCCTTCCAGTCTCCCCCAGCCCAGAGCCATGGTGAACATGGATGCTTCACTGATAGGGTGGGGGGCACTTAAAGGAAAGTCAGTCCAAGGCACGTGGTCCCTATTGCCCCCTTAGCCAGACTACACATGAGATTACTACAATGGCTTCTTCAGGCCCAGTGGGTACCCAATCTTCACCCTCTTGAGCTCACAGATTCTCATCAACAACACTTGCAAACTAGATCGTTTCTGGTGGATGAGTACAGATGAAAATCTTTGGTGTCGCCCCTTCCAGTCTCCCCCAGCCCAGAGCCATGGTGAACATGGATGCTTCACTGATAGGGTGGGGGGGGCACTTAAAGGAAAGTCAGTCCAAGGCACGTGGTCCGATGTAGAGGTCAACTTGCATATCAATGTCCTGGAGTTGAGTGGTGCTATTGACGTTGCAAGCTTTTCATCCACTCCTTCCGTCTGGAATGATTGCTGTCTAGTCGGACAACATGTCCGTGGTCTGGTACATAAGCAGGGAGGGACCAAATCCTACCCCCTATGTCGCAAAGCCCAGAGAATCTGGCAGTGGGTGATAGCTTCCAACCGCTTTCTGATCACAACGCATATCCCTGGGAGCTCCAACGTGATTGCAGACAGGCTGAGCAGATGCGTTCTCCATCCTCACAAGTGGTCTCTCAACCCAAGTGTGGTGGAAATTTTCAGCTGTTGGGGCCAGCCATCCTGCGACCTTTTCTCCTCCCCCAAAAACACAAAATGCAGCAGCTACTTTGCCCTCTTTCCCCCTCTCAGGGAGTCTCCGAGAGATGCTTTGATCCACGATTGGCCCACGGATCTCCTTTATGCTTATCCTCCGATTCCCCTTGTTCTAAGGAAAGCTATTCGGTTGAGAAGCAAAGTGATCCTCCTTGCCCCATTCTGGTCTAGTCAAGTGTGGTTTTCCTTCCTTCGACCGCATCTGTTATAACCTCCTTGGATCCTAGACACTCGTCAGGACCTCTCATCTCACCCACAAGGGCTGACTCCCCCGAATCTGTCCACTCTCAAGCTGACAGCTTGGTTTCTCCACTTCCATTAGTTGCCAGGCAGGAAATCCTCTCTTCACCCATACGTGATATTATCTTGTGTCTCATAAACCATCCACCAGGAAACTTTACAGGGACAAATGGACAAGATTCTCTATTTGGTCAGGTAATCAGAAGCTAGACCCGTTCTCAGCCCCTGTAGCCACCATTCTTCATTATCTGGCTGAACCGTTCGACAATGGGGCCTCAGCTTCCACCATTTGAGTCCATCTAGCAGCTGTTTCCAACTTCCATAACGGGTCAGATGGAGTCCCGCTTATTTCCTCTTGCCTTTGGAGGCATGGAATCTGTCCTGGGTTCTGCAGTCTCTTTCTCTGCCCCCTTTTGAGCTGGCTGTGACATGCGATCTAAAATTCCTGTCATGGAAATCCTTATTTCTGGTGGCTATAACTTCAGCCAGAAGAATTTCTGAATTACAGGCAGTATGTATCAAGAGCCCTCATCTGATCTTTCATAAGGGTAGGGTATCACTTCGTACTAACCCAGCCTTTCTCCCCAAAGTGTTTTCTGACGTTTCGATTAACCAGTCCATTGAACTCCCTGTGTTCTTCCCAAATTACTCTAACAAGGCAGAATGCTGCCTACAGTTATGTTTCTATCTGGACAGAACTAAATCCTTTCGCAAGTCGGACCAGCTTTTCATCTCCTTTGCGGGTCCTAGAATGGGGGGCGCAGTATTGAAAGTTACTTTGTCTAAATGGCTCAGGGATTGCATTGCCTTCACATATTCACTTACGGAGGGATCTAAGCCTGGCCAAGTCAAAGCTCACTCAACTAGGGCTAGTGCAGCATCTGTTGCCTTCCACTGTAGGGCCTCCATGGATGACATTTGTGCAGCTGCCATTTGGGCTAAGCCCCACACCTTTACCAAGCATTACAAATTGGATTTGATCTCCAGGAGAAGAGCGGCCTTTGGTTCAATGGTTCTCATGAATGTTCTTCAATAAGGGCCACCCAGGTTCTCCAAGTAGCTGGGGACTCAGTCCCATCAGTGATGAATAGGAAGATCATCAACAACTTCAGATAAATAAGGTCTGTCTTACCATAACGTTCCATCTGAGTTATTGATCTTCTTCCAGTCATCATGCCCTCACACTGACCCCCTCCAAAGGTTCCTGGCAGATCTTCTGTGTCTTTTTGGTGTATTAGGGTTTCTATGCAGAGATGGCCTCTGACTTATTTATTTTTCTATATGTTGCATGCAAACTCGATCTGAGGAAACTGAGTAAAGGGCATTGTGGGTAACAGATTAGCTTGAGAGTTTTTGGTGCACGCAAATTTGGTATAAGGCCGACTCTGTTCTGAGGGCTCAGAACCGAACCCATCAGTGATGACTGGAAGATCATCAACAACTTAGATGGAATGTTATGGTAAGACATAACTTCTTTTTCTCCTAGATGAAGGTGATGCGGTCCAGTGTTAGTTTCACAATTGTGGATGTACTTCCGTTTTGGTGATATATGCAATGATGGATGCATTGTCTGTCATTGTCCTTTCTGCCCTTTCCATGTTAGTGCCTATGACAACCCACCACTGGACCTGTAATCAAGAAGCCTCAATCCTCACCACTGGCAAAAGTGGGGAATGTTCACTGGAAGGATAACAGGTACACACGCAGTATTTCCAGATGCAGCTCTCTGCATCAAGTGCGATTTCCCTTAAGAGCACACAGAGAACCACAGTCAAGTCTGTGGCTGGTTTCTCCCTTTTTCTCCAAATCCCCAATAAGACTTCCCACTGGCACAGCTATAGAGTTTGAGTCCTTAGCCAGGATTCCAAGCCAAGTCCTCCCAACGCTCTGTCTAACTAGTGCTTTGTGCTCCTGCCCAAGTAACTGACACAAACTCTTGGAGATTTGTCTTGTGTGTATATATATATATATATATATATATATATATATATATATATATATATATATATATACACATACACATACTCATCTGGGAAAGGCTGTCACAGGTTTGCCCCTTTCTGCCCAGAGTATAAGATAGTTATCACTCCCACCAGAACCCCTTATCTACCTAAGGTCCTTAAAAAAGGTATCCAGTCTTGCTGTGTAATATTAATATTAACATTAACATGAATGGTAGTTTGACCATTAGCAATGCTGTTAGGAGTGGCCCACACAGCGTCACCAAATAAATATGTAAGTGCTCTCAAAACTTAAATATCTCTGCAAATTTCAGCCACAATGAAATGTTTAAATATATTTAATAATAAGTAATAAAAGAACAAGAAAAACCATAAATATAATCACAGTGACATCAGTGTTCAATATCACAGGAAATATTTAAAACAACATTGAATGAGAGTGTCAAATAGAGAAAAATGTCTAAACTAAGCTTTACTATATTCCTGACTGTATCTAAGAGAATTGCTATACCCTAGAAACTTACTTCATTAGATCAAGACAGATGTGGTGAGTGGATCTTGTTGTTGTCAGGTCCAAGACATAATGCAGAATGCTCTGTCTCACTAAGACTTCTCAAATTAATATCTGAAATATTACTGCTGGGATAGCTTGCAGAATACTATCACTTCTTGTCATCTGACTTACAGTTCCCAGGCCGAAACCCCCATTGGTGAAGCTGGCAGTATTTAGCATCGACCTGTATAAATATACAAATAAGGACTTCTCCTCAGATCTCTGACAGATGCTGAAAGTCCTAAAACAATTGCATTCCTTCATGCTTTCAAGACTTGTAATTAGTTCACCCTAAAGACAATACAGAAAGTTTCCTGGTACAGACATTGTGTCTCTTGCTGTGTTAAAAACTGAAATATACCATATTTTATGGCCTAGCCATAAAGTAATTTAATTCAGCCATTTTTCTGAAGTTTGCTGGACTGCAGTTAAACTCCTGTATTGGTTTCCACTGTTAAAATATATACATTTAAACAGTTACAATAGTGCATGTACATTTCTGTTCTCTTCCAGTAGGGCACACTGTGGCTACATTTCAAACAGCACTTTGCAAATACCTTTTCAACACGCACGTCTGTACAAGCAATTTGATATACACATGACATACAGTTCTAATACAGTTGAAACACAAGCATCTTTATATAAATCTTTTCGATATTCACCAATGACACATAGTTATTTACAAAATTCCAGGTAGCCTAGCTGTGCTTGCAGTATCTCCTTTCATCACAGTGCCATTAAATAAATCAGATTGCCTTCGGGGAAGGGGTTTAATTCCCAGTAACAGCTTAATTGTCCGCACATGTGTCAAATACAAATCTCTTTGTATGCTGAAAACATGGAGTCTGAAAAATTTAGTTGGCGGGTAGTACATGATTCCTTTAATTGCCTCATTGTAGGTGAAAAAGTATTCCATCTAAAAAGATAGTGAATTGCTGCAATCTGGGTTGATCTAGATGAGCTAGACTGCTGTTGATCTAGATGAGCTAGACTGCTGTTGATCTAGATGATCTAGACAGCTGTTGATCTAGATGATCTAGACTGCTCTTGATCTAGATGATCTAGACTGCTGCTGATCTAGATGATCCAGGCTGCTGCTGATCTAGATGATCCAGGCTGCTGTTGATCTAGATGATCCAGACTGCTGTTGATCTAGATGATCCAGACTGCTGTTTATCTGGCCCTGTGTAGAATTACTTCCATTGTTGTATTGTTCAAGAAGTAGAGGGTGCAGTGTTTGGGCCACTTACTAGAATGCACTTACGATGCTCATTGCTCTCTCAGCTGCTCTAAATGCTGAATCTGTGACAATGCTGTCAGCTACTTCTGCTTCCTGGCCCTCCTTACCTTTGGGTAAACTTTCTGTCTTCTAACTACCGCCATGACTTTGATTCTTGAGATCATTAGATTTTGTCTCTTATTTCCTAAACTTCAGCCCTTCAGTCTTGCAGTACTTCAACCTGTTTAAAGCTTGCTGCCAGCAAGGAAATTTGTAAGTGATTAAATTGGGAGGGGGAGTTTCTAAAATACATAAAAGCTGAAGTGTAAAGTAAATAAGGCTGTAACATTTTTGATGAAGAAAAGAAGAATGTTGAGGTAAACTTAATTCCTAGCAGTGTAGGATTGCCATTTCTTTGAAAGGCATAGTAGTGAACTATCAGTTTGGTGCCGTGGTTAAGACACTGCTAGATTGTTTAAAGTGGCAGTTCGAATTGTTTAGATGATGTCACATAAAGCCTCATCACCAAATAGAGTGTAACTTCTGATGGAGCTGTCTTTAGTGAAGAGATTCTTTGCTGAGGTTATACTGTATTCAGTATTTACTTAGCTCTACTCTGGTTGTAGTAGGAAGAAGGTAAGCAAACCTTAGTTTACAGTGTAGACTGTTTTTAAGGTATTGTGCAGAATTACATGATTAAACATATACTAAGGCAGCCACATGTATTCAAGACTGTTGTGCATAGCAATACAGTTTTGTTGCCAAGACTGTGCAAAAAAAGCCAAATTACTGCAGAAGCCAGTTAGATTTTGATTTTGTAGTGTAGTCTGCAAGGATGGTTACAGTTTTTTTTTTTTTTAATTGTCAGTGTGCATCTCTGTAGGTAAGGATTTTTCAAGTCTGCCCCCCCCCCACACACACACACAAATGTATATAAATATGTAAATATAAAACTTAGTCGAGTTGCTGAGCTGAATACACATCATTTGAGAAAATGTAAATAAAATGTGATGAGTTTTAAATGTGTATTTGTGACTGCAGAAAAGGATGCATTTTGATACTTCAGAGGTAACTGCAATTTTTCTTACTTGGAATAGTTAACTCGATGTGCTCTGTGCTGAGCAAAGTGTCCTGTAAGCACTCAACTGGTGAAATCATATGCATGTTTAAGTAGGTAGAAACTGTCTCTGTAGTAGGACAATGTGAGTCACATAAATCGAAGAAAGATGGGGACCTAATATAAAGCCTTGAGAGTCACCTTTATATGGTAATGTAGAACAGTAGCTTCTTCTAGACAAGTAGTAGTCAAACCAGTTAAACCAGCATGTATTTTTGCTCAACTCTATTAACGATTGTACTTATGCATGTTTGTTATTCAGTGGACCGATCAAACTATGCTGTATGTCACTGAAAAACAGGTACTATTTTATCATAGTATTGTCAAACTTAGTTGCACATACCTTAAACTGAGCCATGCCTTTTCATGCTTTTAAAGCTTAAAATGAAATTACTTTTTTTGCCATTTATTTTTTTCTGATTAAAAGTGGAAGAATAAAAAAAGCATTACATTTCCCAAGAGCATTCTGCGGCACAATCTTTGCTGGCATTGGCCAGTTGCAGCTTAGACTAGGACCTGGAACAGCACATGTGAACTTTCAGACATGACCTGCTGCTTAAGTATCTTAGAGTCATGGACACCGCACCATCACTTTAGTGACAGTACTTGGCATCTGTCAGCTTGCTGCTGTTTGCAAAATCTTCAGTGGCCAGTGACTAAAGCAAGTAAAGAAAGTCTTAGCTCAATTTACATTTTGGAATGGACACAGAAGAATGACACAAAATGGCTGAGCACTCTAGAGGGTGAGGATTTTATAGTGTTGTCTGACTTTTGTGACCTTTGTATTTTTCTAATCAGAGTGCTGTGAGACCTACTTTTACTTCATTTCTGGAAGTCCGCTAGCTGCAGATTAACAAATACTTCATGCATATCCTTGGAGTTGGCACATCTTAGAATTTGAAGATAGTTTTCACAATACAGGTTCATGCATAACAAGGATGCAGTGCTTAGATCAAGGCCATTGAGGTGACATTTGTGCTGGTCATGGCACACTATTCATCCACACGGAAATACCACCTACAGCTGGTACATTGCTGTTTTCATGTAAATAATAGTACTTAACTGGAACTGATAGGGGAATAAAATTGCATTTCTATAACAGACTATTGATGGCAGAGCTGAGCAGCTACCTCTAATTTGTGTACGTTGAGAATTTTTTTTTTTACCCTTTTGCCTTTAAGAATTACTAGGGGGAGCTTTTCAATTGTTCTAGTTTTATATTAGTGAGTTTGGCCATGAACTTTTTAATAAGATTGTGTACAGTAAATCATAGGATTGTGTTATAGATAGCTATTTTGCTGGGGGTTGAGAGTTTTTGTATTGTGTTTAAAAGTATTTTTTTTGGGGGGGTTGTTTTATTTTCAAATGGGAGAGTCAGTTCTTTCTTCTGAGTCAGATGTTAGCTTTAATGTTTTAGAACCTTCTGGACACACATTTTTTGCATGACTTTTTGCAAATATTGTGAGTTTTTTTTTCTTCCTGTTTTATTCATGTGCTTTGATAGGGACAATGTATGTAGGTAAGTTTATGCTTCATGGTGTTGTATGTCTGTGGGGTTGAGGTATTGCATTTGTATGTGTTTTAATGTCATTTTTGTGAATGTTTTACTTTTTATTCTGTACTGTTTTTGTGGTTTTGGATTTAGGGATAGTGTTCTTACTGTTTTATAGTGCTGTTCTTGTAGTTGCTTTACCTTTTGCAATGCAGCATAGTTGGAATTAAGTCCAGTTAATGATAAGGTGGGTAGTGGTGGTAAATGCTTGGTTGCTTGATGACACAAGTAGAGTGAGTGACAAGTGCTTGGGCGTTTTCTGTTTTAAATACATCTAACAAGCCTTCTGTATGTCAGTGTCCATTGTAAAGAGTCTGTGTCTCTCTGTATTTATATGTGTGTGTGTGTGTGTATGTACATATATATATATATATATATATATATATATATATATATATATATATATATATATACACACACACACACACACACACACACACACACACACACACACACACACACACACCCAGCAGAGTTTCTCCCTAACCCAATTCAAGTGCAACTTGGACAATTTGATGGGAAGCCAGAAGTTCATCTCTGGTTTGGCACCTATGTCTCTAATGGAGACAGGTAACCTGTAAATGGTTCATCTCACAAGCCCATGCTTACAATTATCAAGGGTATCAGAACTTGTCGGAGATTTGGGGTGCATGGCTAGGCTTAAAAAGGCCCTTGCAGTCATTAGCCTAGTCCTGACATTTGTGAAATGCAGTTGGAGTTTACTAAGTTGTTGCTCATGTCTTGACAAGCATACCTCTCAACCTGGAAACATCAAAAATCTGGACAAGGCCTATGAAAAATAGGTGCAAATCTGTATGCTGCTTAACATATAATTTGCATACATAATTATGTAACCCCACCCACTACGATGGAATTGTGGGATACCAACTTTCAAACGCAAACTGAAGAACAGACAATCAAAATGTGGCACCAGAGTCCCCCTGCAGCCATTCCAATGTTTCATTACCTGGCGATTTTGCCCTATTTACCATAAACACTAATGTGTGCATACTGCTTTACTTCTACAGTGATTATTTGGATATTATTTTTACATTTTGCAGCACAACAATGCACAAACACTAACAGTCATCTGCTAAACAAAGCAATACTGTCTCACAATGAAAATAGACTTGGCATTAAAACGTATCTGCCCTTGAAACTCTCATTCATTGAAATAGCATTGAAACCCACACCACATCCAAAGAAAATACATCTGGCCAGTGGTGGATAAAGATTACCTTTGGGCTGTTTTCAAATCATTGGCCCCTTGCACACAAAACAAGAAACATACATGTGTTCTTTTCTTTGATACACCTTCCTGACTTTATTAAGTTATATTCCTTGTATAATACAGCACACTTGTTAGAGCGTATTTTAAATTTGTTTGAACATTTTTCCAGTAGGCTGTACTGTAGGCAATTAAACAAAATGCATGAACCAATAATGACAAAACTGCCCAATTCAGAATGACAGTAGTGTAAGCCATAGGCATCTTGCACAGCTTCTCATACTTATTTTCAATTTCAGTTTTTTTGGGGGGGCAAACGGTCAAAAACCAGGGACACATGTTAAACATTGCTTGTATAATTTTTGAAAGTTGCTAGAATAAAATGTTGTGTTACCACTCTGCAGGTCACTGGCAAGTCTTGAACCCAGGACCCTATGCACTACAGTCAGAGCAACATAACACTATGCCAAATCATCAGTTTCCTGAAAATAGGAAGACTGAAACTTAGTGGCTATCATTTAGTGAATTCAGTTCCCACTTCTCACCATAGCTCTCATCCTCTTAGCATAAAAACCTGGACAAACAAAGCCAATAATGGGGGAATACAAATTCAGTTCTCACTTCTCACCATAGCTCTCAACTGTTAGAACAAAAAATCTGTACAAAGCTCACAAGTGGTGGTGGCTAGGGACCTACCAGGGACACATTTTAAACAATGCTTGCATAATTTTGAAAAGTTGCTAGAATAAAATGTTATATTTCCACCATGCATTTCACTGGCAAGTCTTGAACCCGGGACCCTATGCACTACAGTGAGAGCAACATACCTCTATGCCAGATCAGCAGTTTCCTGAAAAATAGGAAAATTGAAACTTAATGGCTATCATTTAGTGAATTCAGTTCTGACTTCTCACCATAGCTCTCAAACTCTTAGCACAAAAAACTTGGACTAAGCCAATAATGGGGGAGTACAAATTCTGTTCTCACTTCTCACCATAGCTCTCAACTCTTAGCACAAAAAATCTGGACAAAGCTCAGGAATGGTGGTGACTAGGGACTTTAGGCTCTTTTTACCCTGTACCAAAGGTACAGGGTTTGAGCCTGAATACCTCTAGCCACCAGGTGTATTACATGGGGGTATTTATACACACACACACACACACACACACACACACACACACACACACACACACACACTCTCTCACTTACTTCGTTTCCTTACTTGAGTCTTCCAAAATGAGCGCTGCTGCCGTTGATCATTCCCACTCTCATTTGTACTCGATTCCCCCAAACAAAGAACAAAATGAGTGCTGCTGCCGTTACTCCATTCCTACTCGCATTTGCAGCCAGACCAGCCAGAAATGACGACATGGGCTTCTCCAACTGTCTGGTAGCTGTAACGGAGCTGATGTCATCGCATATGTGATGACGTCAGCTCCGACAGCACGATATTCAAAAAAAATTAAAAAAACAAAAGAAAAAAATCGGAAATGAAGGGGTGCCACTCTGGAATCGTGGCACCCTTTCATTTGGACTGCAAAACTTGGTAAAAACAGAGTAATTTGGTATGGTTGGGAGGTATGTTCACAAGTGATTTTGATTCTTACTCCTGTTAATACATGTGTTTCATGACTGAATGCCTTAGTTTCATATCTTGCTCTACCGTGCACTACTAAACTTTGTTTTTTGTGTGAAAAAGGTGCATGAGGATAAGAGGCCTGTCCCACAATTTGTTAAACAAAGAAAGCGCACTTGTACATTGAGAGTTAGGCAAGGAAAGTTGGTTAAAATATTACTATTTGTGTGAAGCAGTTTGTACATTGACAGCTACATAAAATGATACCCACAGTGGGATTTAATAGATGGTTTCCTTCAGTGTGTCCTAGTCTTTTCAACCCTCCATTAGCCTCAGAAGAACTATTTACTGTTTGTTGTAGCCCTTTTCGTAGAATATCTCCGAGCAGAAAGGTAAACATGAGGTTCTCACCTAAACTGTAACTGCTTGGAACACCTTCCTTTGTCCATTGATTGAGAAGGTTGTTAGTGCTGACTTTGCAATAGTGGTTGGTGCAAAATCATTGTCTCTAAGTAGCAGTGGCTTGGAACAGATGAATGTCTTGAGAGGAAATGAAGGAACCAGAAAAGGGAGGCGTCAGCCATGTGTGCTGATGCAGGCATCATTAGTCCCACCCAGCACCGGTTTGACAAAAGTTTGCTTAACTGGTTCTGGTTCCATGTCACTGCAAGTCCATGTGGTACTGAACCTGGTGCATCTGTGTGGATTTGTTTAACTTTTATGGAGAAAATAAATTCAGCAGTAGGAATGTGTTCACATTATGTTTGTGTTCAAGGCCATGGCAGCATTAAAACTGCTTCCCTTGAATATTATTTGCATCTTTTCTTTCCCCTGCATATAAGCCAGAAAGTGGGTGGGTGAGTGAGGCAGAGGTTAGGTGATTGTTGATGGTCTGGAACTCAAACAAGAACTGCATGCAAAGTAACAGTTGTAAACTTAATGAAACATCTTATTTCTGATGAAAAGCCATGTTGATTGGATGTCGTTTGCACCGTTTTTCAAAAGGCACTGCAGGTGTGTTTTTTGGTAAACATATTTAGTTCTCTTTGAGAGTAAATGATTGCTCTGTGTGACCTTGATTTTTCTGCATTGCATTGTCTTTCTTGGTTGACGCACAGTTTCTTTCCACAGCACTTAACATTCTGAAGAAGTATCTTTCACTGCTTTGCGGATGTGACACCGTGACATAGTAATTTATTATATTTAAGGCATGCTGCATTTTAATGGAAATATATCAGTTTGATATGTTTTTGTTAGGACATTGTTTTTTTTTTTTTTTTTAAATTTAACACAGGGTGATTTGTTTGGCAAATTTGTGCTTACATATGCATTTTTCATGAGACAGTATATTTTTATCGCATTTTGGTGTTTGTACATGACACAAATCGCAACTGATTTTATTTTTGGAGCTTGAGCTTTGTGCTAAATATTTGGTTTCCAGCAGTGTAGGTACAGACTTTGGATGCGACTATTGGTCTCCTAATTACTGGTATAGTCCATCACTTAGATATTTTCCTTTTGTCATTATTAAGTTTTAAACAGTGGACTGCTTCTGTTGAATATATTAAAGTATGGATTACGAGGTATACAGTTTGTTCATAAACCCCAATTTGTCCCTGTAGATATGTCTGTGCATATTGTACTGCTTTGATTTTAATACTTAGCAGTTGTATTTGCCCCCCTCCCCCAAATCTGGGGCTTGTGTTGCCTACCAGTGAATAAATTACTAGCAGCTTTTGCTGTTTCCAGGATTGTGCTTATTCTGACCATGAAACCTATTTTTTTATCTGTCAGTTTTCTCCTCTGCCCCTAAGCTTTTGCTTCAGCTTGGAGTGAGTCAGCTGTCCCCACATGTTACAAATATTCATACTGAAAAGCAGTAAGCACTATCATATTGTTGGTCTGTGTTCTCTCCAAGAGCAAGTGCAGACTAGTGATACCGGAAATTTACTCCGCTCTTTGGTTCAGGTTATTAAAAGTAAAAGATGACCTACAGTGCATCATATCATAACAGTTTTAGCAGTAAGACTGAGTGAGCCAAATGTAATATCCGTGTGTTCTTAAAGCACAGCTTTAGGCAGAAACTGCAAAAGACGATGTTTTTTTATTGCAAGTTGATCAACTGCTTCAATTTAAATTGTGTTTTGTTTTACAGCAAAGTGCCATGTTCCATGCCTCCACTCTGACATGATTTTTTAAGTCAAGAAAATTTCTTCTCAGAGTACCATTTACACACCATCATCAGTATGAAGTTATTTTGCCTTCTTTTCAGTACCCTACTCTCTGATTTTTTACAGTACATGAGCTCAGACTTTCAGTAGTTGTTGAGGCAAGAATTTTTTTAAATAGCTTTTGTTACAACCTGCTTGTCATAGCTTTTCGTGGTGGTATTGTTTTAATGGTAACAGTGATTAATTTTCTTGCTTGTGTAAGAAAAATGCACACCTATGACTGAGAGTGAGTGAATCAGGAAATTGGATCTCATCCACAAAAAAAAAAAAAAAAGAGAGAGAGATGCCCCCATCTATAAAGCAGTAAAGTGCTTCTTTTCCCCCTAGCCAATCACATTGGTGTTTCTGTTGCTGTCTTCCTTTTCCATTTTATCGTCCCTACCTGCATCACATTGTGATATAATGCCATACCATGCTTTACTTTTCCATTGTTTCTGAGCTTAATTTACAACTCCTGATTCATTGCCTTGCATGTTTTTGCTCTATAAAATTCAGCACCTTATTTATCATTGAAGCAACAGTGATACTCTATTCCCTTTTTTAGATTATTTTCGTTGATTCAAATTTTGCAGTTCCTGCACTCCTTCATGTAGGGTAATGAAAGGTGTGAAATTAAGCTCTGGAAAAATGCAGTTACTGGACACAGCTCAATGCTAAAAGTTCTCCAAGTCATTTTCAAACAGCTGATAAAGTTGCTGAAATTGTACAGTAAAAAAAGCAGCATCTGCAAGCAGGCAAACAATTGTGAATAGACTTTTTTTGGCAGTTTTTCTTGTATGAACTTGCATGTGACTTGCACTAGTACAGATCACAGTGGGTGTGCCTTTTATGTCCATTAGCAGCATTTTCAGAAGAAAATGTATGAATGTGAGAGGAAGGGAGTACAGTAAAGTTAAAACAATACAACTGGACACTGTTAAGGCACACTTTCTGATATAACATTTAATCTGTTCTATTTATTTCACTTGAAATATATTGTTTTAGTACTTGGGTATGTTTTTTCTACATGTTTTTCATTTTGCAGTATTTCTTTAAGTGAATTTGTTTAGGAGTATTTACAGATTGCATATGGATGGATCTTCACTTTTTGAGCGAATGATTCATGTCTATTACCAATCAAGATGTTTTGTTTAAACAATGCCATATCATTCAGTGCTGTGGATTTCTGGGAGAAGTTACCTGGAGGAAACAGTATGTTGGGTGGTGGCATTTCGCATCTTTGATCTGTGCCATGTAACAAGTTAGGCCAGTTTCACATAAGCTGTTTGGAAATATTCAGACTTGGTGCTGCTGACCTTAGATGAAATGGCACCCTAGATGTAAGGCTCTATAGCTACCCCTTGCCCCAGTGCCCCTCCATTCCCACCCTGACCTCCCCAGACAACATCCCTGCTACTTTTTCTTCCTTTTGTCACATTTTTTTACTCATCAGATTTTTCCTGCATCCTTGCAACAGAACCTACCTGGCTAAGAGTGCACTGCAGTAAATGTGGAAGAAATAAATGAAATAAGCTAGGGGTCTGGGAGACACGAGGAAGCATTTTTAACAGTCTTTTTCTTCAGTGATATCCTGAACAAAAATCATGATAAAGAAATAAATTCAGACTTACTCTTGGATTTTGCATAATTTCAAACATGGATTAACTGGCCAATACTACACTATAGTAACTGTGGAGAAACACTGGGGGTTTGGGGGGGCCACCAGGCCTCCAGATGCCATGGGGTTCTATATGCCATGAGATGCAATTTACAGCTTTACAACCTTTTCATACATTGATGGCCTGAACAAAAAAAAAAAAAAAAACATGACTAAGGGAAGAAATTCAGTGTTGGTCTTTCACTTTGCTTTTCATATATCCTTTTATATGCTATAATAAGTAGGGAGGAAATAAATTAAACCAGGAGTATGGGGCTGCTAGGCCCCCCAGAAGCATTGGGGGGGGGGGGGGGTTGTACATTCTCTGAGGTGATTTCAAAGTTTTTTCTAACCCTTTTGCTCCAGTAATAGTCTGAACAGAAATCATGAATAAAGAAATATTTAGTCTTTTCTTTGAAGGAAGAAATAAGTTGTGTACGAGGTGTTAATATTCAAAACACAGATGGAAATGCGCATAAAAAAGTATCATATATAAATAGGTGGGAACAGTAGCGTTTTATAATGACGGCTCTGCTGTCCGTATTATCCTGGATCATGAATGGCCATGCAGGTATAGATAGAAAGGAAAGAGTATTGAATTATATTAAGAAATGCAGATTCCAATTGTCTACAGCAGAACTGCTATTTGCAAAAAAAAAAAAAAAAAAGAGCATGTGAATTTGGCAAAAAGAGGGTTTCGGAGTTTATACAGACAGAGGAGAAGGGGGAGTAATTATACTAATTGTTAGAGGGGCTCCAGTAGCAATAGATGAGGAAAAAATAGACAAAAATGGTAGATTTGTGGTGGTAAGGGGCTGTTGGCAAGGGAGGAGGATTAAAATGGCATGTATTTATATTCTACCAAAAACTGCTGTTAAGGAGCTTAAGAAAATTTTTTAAGAAATAATTGGCTTTCAGCAGGTAATATTTATAGGTGGTGACTGGAATTTGATTTATATATAGCGATGATGTATTAGGGAGACCTAGAAGGGACAATATAACAAAGGAGGGTATTTTTCTGAATTAATTTTTGAAAATATTTTGTATGGAATATGTGAATTCAGTAGTAGTACCTTATACAAAATTTGAGTATTATTCCCCAAGGTGTATTAACTGGGTTAGACTTGATAGAGGTTATATTTCACAGGAATGCGTGCATTTAATTGAAAGTTTTGACACACATCCAATAACTATTTCTGATCTTGCACCAATAAACAACTAAGATAAAAATGTAAGGTGATGAAGTAAAAATAAGACACTGGCACTTTCCTACCTACCTGCTAAAAGAGAGGAATTTAAGTAATGCATAGTGGAAATTATTTGAGTTATTAGGGAAGATAGAAAAAACTTCAGAAGTTATAGATTGTGACTGGGATAAAAATGAAAGTGGAGTTTAAAATAGGGTTGAAATAAGAGATATGGTTAAGAAGTAATAGAAATTACATAGAGGGGCTGACAAAGGTTGAAGTATTGCAGAATAAGGGGAATGTCAGAGAACAAGAGGAGGAGCAAATGCGGAGTGCTATAAAGGAGTATCTGGATAATATAAATGAGTTTAGAAAGATTGCTGTTGAGAAACTATTTTTGATAACTCCAAAGCACAAAAACTTTTAGCACAACAACTTAGGCAACAGAATATTGAAAGGACTTTCTCCAAACTCAGGGAACCTATAACAAGAAAAACAACTAGAGATCCTGTTGAGGTTTCTCGAGATATTTTGGAAATTTTGCGAACATTTATATAAAGCAGAGAAATTTGGAAGTCAAGAAAGAGTACAAATGGAAATATTTATGGAAGACTTGGTGATGCCAAGGTTAGACATAGACAAGGCTCAACAACCAACAGTTAAGATAGGAGGTGATGAGAAAAAAGCAGTGTTGTATAATCAATCTTCAGGAAGGTCTCCAGGAACCGATGGTGTTCCTGTGGAAGTTTGGAAATTAGGAGGGAAGAAAGTGACAAAGATCGGGAAGAGTTTGTTTAATAGTTTTTAAAAGAAGGGGAAGCACTAGCATCTTGGAAGAAAGTTGTGGTGGCTGTGTTACCTAACTATGGCAAAGACGCTTCAGACCAAGTTTCAATTTTAAACCATAATAAGTGTTTGTGTTTGTTTATACCAGCTAAAAGAGTGGCTAAGGGGTTGCCATAATTGATAGATATGGATCACTGTGGTTTTATGGAGGGGAGGCAGACATTTGACAACATTTAATAGAACAGTGATGATCCATAGGGAAGCAGAATGTAAGAAAGTACCTCGGTTGTTGGTGGGTCTTGATACAGAGTTAAGGATTAGACAAAGTAATTTGGGATTTTATGAGTAGGGCATTGGAAGCATTTGCATCCCTTGACACAACAATAAGGTTAATTAGAAGGATATGTTAAGGATTGACGACAAGAATTAAAGTGGGAGGTTTCCTCTCAGATGAGCTGTGTTTGAACAGAGGGACTAGGCAGTGGTGTCATCTTTTCCCTTTATTTGCTGTATATTTAGAGCCGTTGGCAAAGAAAATAAAGGATTTAGAAATAAAGCTATAATTGGTATGGTAATTAAGAAAAGTTGCCATTATTTGCAGGTGATATTATTTTGTACCTGATAAATCTAGAAAAGGACATCTCATTGTTGTGGAACATTTTGAGACAGTTTTGGGTCTTTTTGAGATAAAACAAGGGCTATAACTGTAAATTATGTACACACACATGAATTGGTTCCGCAATACCTGTAATAATGGGGACATAAGATGAAGTATTTAGAAGTATGGATTAAAAATACTTTTGTTATGGCAGCTAAGGAGATGTGGGAAGAAACTAAACAAAAGATAATACAAAAATTGAGAAACTAGAAACTCTTATTTATTGATATGGAAAATAAGATACAAGTAGTGACCATGTTTTAATCCATATAGTTTTGTATATGAGCCAGGCATACTTTTATCAAACTGAGGAGAAGTTGTGGACAATAATTACTAAAGAATTGGAGGAAAAGAAGGAAAGAGTCAAGTGGGATAAGTTGACCCTTCCAACAAAACAAGGAGGTTTAGGTTTAAGTTAAGGCTCGTATACATAACACAAGCAGAAGGTTACAATTCAAAGTGGAAAGGGATGATGCTGAAGCAAAGGGGAAAGTTCAAGAAATAGTGGGATCCTTAAGGAGAAATAACCATACAGAATATTATATTCAAGTATTCTAAGAACTAAGCCAATATGAAAATGGAGAAAGGAGATTTGTCAATAACGATGACTGCAAGTAGGGGTACAGAAAATAGGCAAGAAGAAGGTTGGAATTTACCAGAGACACCTGGCAAAAGAACCATGATTTAGGGAACAACTAACTCAAGCAGGAAAGGTAATGAGTGGCTACCTTTCCTACCAGAGCTTGATCTCAGAATACAGGCAAAGAGAAAGGGGTAGGGGATTTTTAAGTGAAAGACCTGCTATGGTCAAGTTTTAGTTGAATCTAGAAAAGATGCAGATGTTAAAGGCATAATTAGTAGGTCTTAAAAAATATTGCATAATATCTATAAGAATCAATTAGAGGAGGTTAGAAATGATTGGGAAGAGAGACTGGAAAAGCAGTTTACAAGAACACAATGGGAAGACATATGTATGGCTCCCAAGTATGCAACCAAGTCCAGAAGGTTTAAGATCTTTGCTTTGAAGTGTTTGCATAGATATTTTATACTCCAAGAAGACATAAAATAATTTTTTCCTCAAAGAGATAGCAAATGTTGGAGGTATGATGAAGAAGAAAGAGGTAACTGAGAACATATGTTAGTCTGTCAGAAATATTCAGTGAGCAAATGGCTGTAAGTAAAGGAAATGGTTAGTTTGAGCTGGGATACTGGATCTGAATTGCCTAGACATAGTAAGATCTTATTGAGTTTAATTATTTTGGGCTGCCAGAAAAATGGAAATCAAAGTCTACACCAACTGTATTTGAGATATTGAATATTATTAAAGAGAAAAAACTGGAAGAGGGCTTTAGAAAAGGGAAGGAGCATAAAGGCAAATGGAATTGTGGGAACAGTACATGCATAATTATTTTCAGGAAGAGGAGGAGTGAGGTTTAAGGTAAGGCAGGAAATCATCATTTTTGTGATGTTGGACTGATAGTATCAAAGAAAATGTTATGTTTATTGTATTTAAATAGAAAAATGTTATTTTTTTTTTCTGTTTTGTATGTTTGCCTTTGTCTTGAGTGCTAATTTAATTAAGGTGTTTAAAAATACCCAAAAGGAAGCATCAGCTTACACTAGATTGAGAATACAAATGCTTACTAGGATACATAAATTATATATGAGAATAGTTTCTGCCCCCCCCCCCCCCCCAGAAAAAAGTCACCTGTGTATTCCTCTGTTAGATTGGGATGGGTGTTAAGGAAAAAATGTCCATGGTCATACATTTCAAGTGCCTGCTGTCATACATACGTTCAGCATGCTCTTTACCCCTACCCCCTAAAGAACAGCTACCTTCTGTGTATTCGTCTGTCAAACTGGGATGAAACTGAAAACCTATATAACTAGAACACAGTAAGATATATTACAAGCCAGACTGATAATGGGTAATCTCTGCTCTTTAGTCTTCAGCTCCATGTACTACCGGTTTGAGGAAAAAGAAGCACAATATTTTCATAATTTGCAGTCTGTGTGGCAGTGCTGATGTTCATAGTGTTACACTGCTGCAGTCATCACACTTGGGTTATCCTGCCGTCAGGCAGTCCTGCAGTCGGCCAGAGTTCCAAAGTCTTGGTCCGACGTCAGTTGCTGTCGCTTCTTCCCTGACGTCAGTGCGCCAGGGGTATATAAGATGCATCCGACGCCATTTTCTTCAGTCTTTCTAGCCGCACGGTGCTCGAAGCAGAAGCAGTTGGCAAGTGCCGGTCGGCCGACTCCTGAGATTTTCAAATTGAATTTCAGACCGAAGTCTTCAATAAAAGCTAAGTACCCCGTTGGGGAACCTTTTCTTGCCTCAGTCCGATGTCAGAAAAAGCTAACAATTGCATTTCTTGTGGGAAGCAAATACCTTATAAGGACTTTCATTCTTATTGTATTCCTTGCCTCGGCCCAGACCACGACGTCACAGGTTGTCGGTTTTGTGCTAGGTTTAATAAACGAACTATTAAAAGTCGGTTTGATTTCGCCCGACATTATTTTGGTAGGAAATTTAATTATACCATGCCGTCTGAGCAACCGACGACCGGAATGCATAAAAAATGCAAAGATAAGGACAGGCAGCCGAGACCCAAACCAGACTCCGAGGCCTCTGCTAGGCCAGTCGCCGGTTCTCCGGTTTTCAGTGAGTCACCTACACAGTTCCTGACGACCGCTGATTTAGAACCCCAGGCGACATCCGATTCACAAGCGGAGATTGCTAGGCCTCCACAACCTTTACCTTTAGGCCCTTCCGACTCCATGCCTGAAGGAGATTCCGGTGCAGTTGAAACGCCTTCAGTTGCAGAAGGTGTCTTCAGACCGACTACACTCACTATTAAATCCTATGCAAAGCTGAAAACTCCTTTAAAAACAAAGAAGAATGTACAGCAGTCTCCAGTACAAGGCCCCATGCCTAAGAAACAGATGCTTAAAATGGCTGAAGACTTAATTACCCTAATCAGGGGTTCCCATCCCCCTCCTGATAAAAGACCAAGACAGGAGGAGGACTACGCTTCCTCTGACTAGGTTTCAATTTCCTCAGACTCTTCTGAGGAACAGGAATATTCCTTTCCCCCTTATGAAGACTCTGATGCTGAAGAGTCTATCCCTTCTGCATCTCCCCCAGAAGACTACTCTTTTGGGGGAACCTTACATACCATGAGGGAACATTTCCACTGGGAAGGCCAGTATTACTCTGATTCTAAGAAAAGGCTCTGAGAGTTCCTTTTACTAACCCAGCACAGACCACTTGCTATTCCACCTGTGTTGGACATTGTGGATGATGATTATTCAAAATCTAGTCTTAACCCAGATTCACTACCTCCTGCACCAGCCAAACCAGACAGATACTACGGAGTCCCTGACTCACACAAATTCCTGTATAAAAGCCCTGTTGCTGACCCAGAAACCATTTCCCAGGGTCCCGAAGGGGTTAAGGCCTCTATTGCTAAAAATCCTGTGCCCTCTGAAAGGGATTCTAGAGCACTAGACAGATGGGGAAAGAAAGTATATACCTCAGCTACTCTAGCTATGAGGGCCTTAAATTGTCGGTTTCACATGCTGAAATATCAACAATATTTGATGTCTCAATTAAAACAAAAAATGCTCACACATACAGAACAGCCTGATTACAAGGAAATGCAAGACTTGTTGCATGCAGCTGAACAAGTGGGAAAACATACTTTGCAATGTGGATTTGATTCATTGGAAGCTTCGTGTAGAGCAGCAGTGACAGGGTCTGTCATACGTAGGCATGCTTGGTTAAAAGAACAAACTTTACCTGATCATGTTAAAGCAAAGTTATTGGATGCACCTTTACAGCAGGATGTTTTATTTGGTGTAAAAGCAGAAAAAGTTTTAAAGAAAATGGAGGATAAGGCAAAATCTATGCAGACGGTCAAGGATTTTTTACAGGTTCAACCCCCTCGTTTCAGCAGAAATTGGCCAACCAAAAACTGGTCCTTTCCAGCTTCTGCCAGACCACAGAGGGGCAGATACAGATGCCCAAGGGGCAGAGGCCAGTCACAATGCTTTTACCAACCTCGACAATGGGGTGCCACAACCCAAAAAGGAGGAGAAGACCGGTCTCAAACTACCAGAAGACAAACACAATGACTTGCCCCTCAGACTTCCAAGCAAAACCCTCTTGGCAGCTCCCTTGGGGGGAAAACTAGCACTTTTTGCAGACAATTGGCACATCATCACAAAAGACAAATGGGTCCTAAATATTGTATCTCGAGGATACAGATTCCACTTTCACACTTTGCCAAGGATAAAAGGAATGCCAAATCTGCCACCAAATCAATGGGCAGAGGCTCAAAAACAAATTGCAGCACTCATGGATATGAAAGCTATTCAAAAGGTACAACCACAGGAGCAAGGACAAGGATTTTACTCAAGATTCTTTCTGGTTCCCAGAAAGGACAAAGCCTGGAGGCCCATTCTGGATCTTTCTTCTCTAAACACTTAACTGGATGTTTCGAAATTCAAAATGTTGACACTACAGCAGCTTCTTCCCATGCTGGGCAAGAAAGCTTGGCTCGTGACATTGGACCTCAAGGAGGCATACCTGCATGTCCCTATCAGACAAAACTGCAGAAGATACCTCAGATTCATAGCTGGTTCAATTCACTATCAATTCTCCCCACTGCCCTTTGGCTTATCTACTGCGCCCAGGGTCTTCACAAAGTGCCTGGCACCAGTAATTGCATTTTGCAGACAGAAAGGCATTCAAATTTATCCGTACCTGGATAACTGCCTGATTCAAGCAGAGAGCAAGGACATTCTTCTAAAGCATCTGGCATTTGTAAAAAAGTTATTAAGTTGCCTGGGGTACACAGTAAATGAAAAGAAATCAAAACTAGTGCCCTCACAAGAGATAATATTCCTGGGTGCCAGCATATTAAACTGACGCTTCCTGCTTCATTTAGGCCAAAATCTCGAACGATGCCTAAGAAACAGACACCCAGGCCACATGCTCAGGCCACTATCCCTAAAAAACAATTGATAAGAATGGCTGAAGATCTTATAACTCTAATCAGGGGAAGCCAACCTCCCCCTTCTAAGAGACCTAAGACTGAAGTTGTTTATGAATCTTCTGACCAGGATTCTCTTTTTTCTGATTCTTCTGATGATCTGGATTTGCCCTTATCTACTTATGGGGATTCTGATGCAGAGGACTCTATTCCCTCTGCTCCCCCTCCAGAGGAATTTTCTTTTGGTGAGAACTTACATACTCTAAGGGAGCATTTCCACTGGGGAAAGCCAGGATTTTTCTGACTCAAAAAAGAGGCTTAGGAATTTCTGCCTCCTGCCTCAGCATAGGCTTTTAGCTATACCTCCTGTACTAGACATTGTTGATGATGCCTTTTCGGAATCTAGTTTGGCTCCTGCTCCCAGAAAACTTGACAGATATTATAGGGTTCCTGAGTCACACAAGTTCCTTTTTAAAAATCCTATTGCGGATCCTGAGTCTATTTCGCAGGGGCCCAAGGGCATTAAGGCTTCTACTGCTAAAAATCCTATCCCTTCTGATAGAGACACCAGAGAGATGGATAGATTGGGTAAGAAGGTTTACACTTCTGCAGCCTTGGGCATTAGGGCATTAAACTGCCAGTTTCATATGTTAAAGTATCAGCAACATGTTATTGGATTGCCTAAACAGAAAATGATGTTGATTCCTGACTGTGTGGAAAATAAAGCATTACAGGATTTAATGCATTCTACTGAACAGGTAGGAAAACAGACTTTGCAATGTGGATTTGATTCATTAGACGCCTCTTGCAGGGCTGCTGTTACTGGGTCTGTGCTCAGAAGGCATGCTTGGCTTAAGGATCAGTCTTTGCCTGATCATGTTAAAGCTAGATTGTTGGATGCTCCCTTAAATCAGGACCGCCTGTTTGGCAACAAGGCTGAGGAAGTTCTTAAAAAGATGGAAGATAAAGCTAAATCTATGCAAACTGTTAAAGATTTCTTACAAGTTCAGCCTCCTAGATTTAGTAGGCACTGGCCCTCTAAAAACTGGTCCTTTCCAGCCCCTTCCAGGTCTTCTCAAGCCAAACCCAGACACCACAGAGACCCCAGGTTTCAGTCCTAAGGGACATGCAAGACTAAGCAGTGGGGGGTTTCCGCACCCAAATCTGGGAGTAGTAAGACTCCCCCCATGGAAAACTGTGTCAAGACTTGCTTTTAAAACTTCCTAGCACTTCCCAACTGAATGCTCCTTTAGGCGGAAAGATTGGTCTGCAGGCCAAAAACTGGGAACTCATTACCCAGGACAAAATGGGTTTTAAATATAGTGTCCCAAGGATACAGATTTCACTTCCACATGTTACCACCACCAAGCAGGTGGCCAGATCTACCCCCAAATCAGTGGGCAGAGGCCCAAAATCAAGTACTCTCTCTCTCTTAAACATGGGGGCTATTCAGTTGGTACCAGAAGAGGAAAAGGGACAAGGTTTCTATTCAAGACTTTTCCTGGTACCCAGAAAAGGCAATACATGGCATCCTATCCTGGACGTTTATACTCTAAACACCTTTCTGATGATTCCAAAATTCAAAATGCTAACTCTTCACCAGCTGCTTCCTATGCTAGGCAAATATGCATGGTTGGCAACATTAGACTTAAAAGAAGCATACCTGCACATCCCTATCAGGGAGTCTTGCAGAAGATACCATATGCACTATCAGTTCTCTGCACTGCCCTTTGGCTTATCTACTGTGGCCAGGTTATTCACAAAGTGCCTAACTCCAGTCATTACATTTTGCAGGCAAATAAATATTCAAATATACCCATACCTGGACGATTGTCTAGTTCAGGCAGAAAGCCAGGACATTCTTTTGAATCATCTGGCCTTTGTTGAAAGGGTACTGACTTGTCGGGGATACCATAAATGAAAAGAAATCACACCTGGTACCCTGTTAACAAATTATATTCCTGGGAGCAAGCTTGAATACAACTTCCCAGTTGGCTTTCCTCATGCCAGAGAAACGGTTTCATTTGACAACCTACTTCAAACAAGTGGCCACAAAAACCCATCTATCTGCAAGGCAAATACTACAAGCCTTGGGGTTCATGCCTCTGGCATTCTAATTCCATATGCAAGGTTGCATATGAGGAAACTACAATGTTATCTCAAAAGCCTATGGTGTCAACATTCACAGGATTTAGAAGCAAGGATTCCTAACATACCTTGCCTATGCCTAGAGTTCCTTTGGTGGGCAGAAGCCTGCCACCAAAACAGGGGATTACCATTCACATTACCCCCTGCCTGCCAAATCTTAGACACATCAGACTATGCATAGGGGGCTCACCTGGCAGGGGAAGTGCATTCAGGGCAAATGGAAACCAAGTCAAATGCACCTGCACATAAATCAAAAGGAAATGTTAGGTGTACAGAATGCTCTGACGGCCTTCAAGGGCCACATTCTTCCAGGACAACTAATGGTAAAGACTGACAAACACCACTGTCATGTGGTATATAAACAAGCAGGGGGATACACATTCTTACCCCCTCTGCAGACTAGCCATGGCATTGTGGAACACTGCCTTGAGCTACCAAGTGAATCTACAAGCTCAATTCCTGCCAGGAAAACTAAATACACTGGCAGACGGACTAAGCAGAAACCTCATGGACCCACATGAGTGGAAACTGGAACCAAGGATTTTCAACATGTTGACAAGCAAATAGGGGAGCCCAGCTATAGACCTGTCTGCCTCCCCCCAGAACCATCAACTGGACAAATTTTGCACAAGGATTCCCCACAAGCTAGCTTGGAAAGTGGATGTTCTATCCTTCAGCTGGAAAAACCTCTCAGTTTATGCCTTTCCTCCTCTGCTCTCCAAGGTACTACTAAAGATCAAACAGGACAAGCCAAGGACAATTTTAATTGCACCAGACTGGCCTCGCCAACACTGGTACCCACTCTTGCGCAGTGTGTCACGCTTGGCTCCGTGGCACCTGCCTCAGACTCCTTCCCTGTTCTCAGCAGAAGAACCAGATTCTGCACCCTCAGCTGCAAACCCTGAACCTAGCAGCCTGGTTAATTACCTAATCTCTCCTTTACCATCCCTCAGTCAATCCATGATGGATATCATTTTAGAGGCAAGAAGGCCTAGTACTAGAAAATCTTATGCTGCAAAATGGAAAAGATTTTGTGCCTGGAACCAGTCTCAAGGAATGAACGCAGCAGTGCCCAGTTTACCTCAGATTCTACAATACTTGACTGAGATGCTTCATAAGGGCTTGTCCTTTTCCTCCATCAAAATTCATGCCTCAGCCATTTCAGCTCATTATAACACAGAGCCTCCCCTGTTCTCTCACCCACTGCTCAAGCAGTTCCTCAGAGGGGCCAAAAATTTAAGGCCATCCAGGAGAGCTCCAAATCCAGCCTGGGATCTTAACTTTGTCTTGGAGAAA
This sequence comes from Protopterus annectens, assembly GCF_019279795.1. Taxonomy (NCBI): domain Eukaryota; kingdom Metazoa; phylum Chordata; order Ceratodontiformes; family Protopteridae; genus Protopterus; species Protopterus annectens. Next base: position 194,155,602 of record NC_056731.1, read on the forward strand.
CTCATTATTTCTCTTTTTGAGACAGCTGCTACTGCAGATTTCAAATTTCTTTCCTGGAAAACAGCTTTCCTTTTAGCAATCACTTCTGCAAGAAGGGTATCTGAATTACAGGCCCTTATGGCAGTGGAGTCTTTCATCCTCTTTCATGCGGACAGAGTGTCCCTCAGAACCATTCCCTCCTTCATGCCCAAGGTGGTATCCAGTGTGGCTCTTAATCAGTCCATTCATTTGCCAACCTTCTTTCCCAATCCACAGAACAAAGAGGAACGGATACTGCACTCTTTAGATGTGCACAGACAACTTAGATTCTACTTGGACAAGGACTAAACCTCAAAGGAAATCTGAACAACTGCCAGTGGCATTTGCTGCAGGGAAAGAGGAGAAAGCTATTTCAAAACCATTTCAAAATGGATAGGCCACTGCATTCATTTCTGTTATAAGCACCATGGAAAACCTATCCCACAGGGCATGAGATCCCATTCAACCAGGGCTGCATCTACCTCTACAGTCTTTCTCAGGGGCGTCCCTACTAGGGACATCCTAGAAGCTGCTACCTGGAGTTCTGTAAATACTTTCACCAAGCATTATCATTTGCCAATTTTCTCTAAATCCAGAGCTGGTTTTGCCACTGCAGTCTTGCAGGGCCTTATATCTGGTCCTAATTCTATTTAAATTCCTCCTACCAACCTTAGCTTTGGGAGTCTACCCAAATGTAATGACTGCAACAGTGAAACATGAAGAACATAGTACAGTTGTGTACACTTACCATAAATGTAGATGTTCAAGTGTATTCCCTGTTGCAGTCCTGGTTACCCTCCCTCCATCCCCCTTTCTTCTTTTGGCTATACCTCTACTCTCACTTACTATGCTCAAAAAGCTTTTTGGTGTATTTGCTTTTTTGTTGGAGGTATATCCTTGTATTTATAGATTTAGTTGCTTCCCATTAGGGCGGGCATCTGACATCTGGGGCAAAAAAAACTGATGTAATGGCATTGGCTGCATGTTTTATATACCCCTGACGTCATGGAAGAAGGGACAGCAGCCGACGCAGGACCCAAGACTTTGTTAATCAGGCTGAATGAGGGCTACTGCAAGTAGATAACCCAAATGCAATGACTGCAACAGTGAATACACTCGAATATCTACATTTATGGTAAGTGTACACAAAGTGGTGACAAGCTCCAGCTCTGGTTCCTGCTTGCCCATCCCCTTGGACCTCCCAGTGCATAAGGGGGAACCCTAGGGCTTCAGTGTAAAACCGTCTCTGCTGGTTGCCTGGATGTCAGCCCCATCCATGAATGTACTCTCACAGAACCCACCTTTAAGGTTTACTGTAGATTAGGTAAGAGCAGCAACAGCAACAAAAAAAAAGTGCCACATGCAGATTCATTAGTATGGTAAAAGGGGCTGTGCCAGTATAGTTTAAAATTGTTTAGTAGCTTTGGACTTTATAGTTGCTTGTAGAATGTGCTTTGACCGACTTCAGATTTAATGCTGTACACAGGCACACCACAGCGGCTGCTCAAAGAACAGCATATGATTTGCAGACTACATGGTAATTATGTGGAGTACTTTTTGTACAATTTGTTAAACAAATATTAATAATGCTTTACAAGTAGTAGGTATTTTTTTTAGTTGTAGCCTAAAAAAAATGCCAGCTGATATTTTTTTGTGACATAATGTGCTGCACTTGTTGAAATTCTTTGTGGCTCGACAGTACAGTGAACTTCACAAGGACAAGCTTTGAAGAAATCAGGTAAACAGATTTACCTGCTATGCCACCCCCCCTTAAAATTTAGATTTTCCAATAATCTTATTATCCAGGTGGGGTGAAATCTGTTCTCTTGAACTATGTAGCATAATATGCAGGGGAAGTATAGTTAAGATTTTTACAAACATCACATTAGATACTGAAATTTTTTAAGCACTTAAAGTTTGAGAGATTTGTTTTAACAGTTGTGAAGTGTGTGTCAGGAGTCAAGTTATGAATGCAAATTCCGTGCTTTTTTTAATCGCTGACAAGGCTGTCTTTTCCAATAGCAACTTGTCTGCGATGCAGGGAGAACTTATTTTCAGATGCTCTTTAACAGCTTCAAAAATTACTAAGATGCAGAAGTATAGTTTGATTTGTGGGATTAGTTTCAGATTGCTTCTTGTGAGGCAAGAGTTTCAGCACTGACCTGTGTAATTCACTGTTTTTGACAGCTTGTTTTCTCATGATTTCCCTCTGATTAAATCTCCCCTAAAAAGTGTGGGGTACTTTTTGAAACGTGACCTCCCATTCTTATGCCTTTTGCTTGTGTTTTTTTGTTTTCATTTTTTAAACACCTTCATTGGAGCATTTCTCACCAAGCCTCTGCTGAAAATTGACTTTGTTCCAAGTCTGAATTTCCCAGTTAACAAATGGTAAATAAAGATAACTAAATAAATAAATTATCACTTATGATGTAGGGACACCTATATTAATGGAAAAGAAAAAAAATTAACATTTTATCATTTATATACGTTCTACATTACATATGTTTTCATTCTGTGTGACAACCATCATTCAGTCCAACATTACATAAACTGCTCAATTCCTGCCTTCCCTTAAACTTCACTCCTCTTCCTGACCTTTATTCTGTACATGTTCCCACAATTTCCTGCTGTGACCACTTGTTCCTCAGGGCACTTATCTTTTCGCCCCAGCCCTCTTGGGTATAGCACTTGCAGCCACCAAAGATCAGGAGTTAGCCACTTCTTATGTGGCTGTTGGGATTCCCTCCTCAGGCAAGGGGGAGACCCTTTTTGGGGAGTTCAGGAAAACGGGTTAGTGAAAGGTTCTTCAACTGACAAGTGTTGGGGACATTGAAGATGGGATTAGTATGTCTGGTAAGGGTCAGTCAGTCAGTGCTAAGGGAAAGTGTGCTTAGTTAGAACACTTCCCAGACTCCTGTCACTATTTCCATGAACAGGGCTGATTTATTGGGATTTGCAAAGGAACTTACTTCTGGCTTTTTAACAAGAAACATCTTTATTGAATTATCACTAATGACATAGGCAATCATACATTTATATAAATGAAAATAAATTATACTGATATAATTTCAGTTGCAAACATTAAAAATCACTTATCCATTGTCTAACATTACATAGCTCATTCAGTTTCTGCCTTTCTTTAAACCTCATTCCTGCATTTATTGTTCCTACAAGTCCCATTTTTTCTATGTAATTTGCTTCTACCTTTTTCTAAAGATCCCATTTCCAATTATTCAGTACTTCTAGTATGTTTAGTTTAGACTTTGCCTCCCATTTTCTAGTAATTGCTTTTTTGGCAGCCACCAGAATTAAACTTGGCAAGGCTTTACTATGTCTAGGCAATTTCAGTTTTGTAAAACAGCTCAAAAAATTATTTCCTTAGTTTCACCAATTTGCTAACCCAGAATTTCTGACAGAGTATTCTCCATGAATATTTTTTAAATTCTGCCAGCTTGTTACACTCCCAGAAATATGCCCCCAGCTACCTCTTTCTTCCTATCACACCTCCGGCATTTGCAATCTACTTGAGGAAAAATTCTTTGGAGTCTGATTGGAGTATACAAACACCTATGCAAACACTTCCAAGCAACAACCCTAAATCTTCTAGACTTTGTTGCATATTTGGGAGCCATACATATATCCTCCCATTGGTTTTGTGACTTACTTATCCAATTTCTTTTCCCAATCCTTTCTAATACCTCCAAATGATTCCTATACTTATTTAATATTTCATCTGTCATATTAATTATTCCATTTTTTAACAGCAGCTTCTGTTCTAGATTCTACTAAAATCTCTACCAGTGGTGGTCTTTGTTAGGATCCCCATGTTCCTTTCTCTTTGCCTATACGCTGACATCAATCTTTGATAGGGAACACCATCTCTAGCCTGCAGTCCAAAAGTATGCTTGGCCACTTTCCATTCTATTACCTTTCCCTCTCTAATTATTTACTCCCAATACCTTGATTATTTTTCCAGTTTTCTCCAGTAAATTCCAGACACACCTTGCCTATTCTCTGTACCCCTAATTGTAGTCATCCCTGTCGGCAGAATTTCCTTTTTCCCTTTCAGTGCTGGCATAGTTTAAGGATGCTTTTTCTTACTTTATGAATATAATATTCTGCATGATTATTGTTCTCCTTAAGGATCTGCATCCAAAATCCGATAGGTTCTTCGGTAGGTACTAGGTTATTGGCCCTAGGGCTTATGTAAGCCTAGCCAAAAAGGTACCCTGGCTTTCGCCACCCAAGAAAATTATTTTCCTGTGACCCTGTCAGGCAGAGCCACAGAGGTGATCCCTGGGGTGATTTTCCTTTTTCCCATCCAGTCATCAAGATTTTTCTTGAAGAGTGCTAATGAGGAGCTTTGTTTGATATAGATAGGTAGTTTGTTCCAGAGTATGGGAAGTCTCTGGGACAGGAATCTAGCCCTCCAGCATGTTCTGTTTATTGTGGTAACAAGGCTTAGATCCTTAGAGTGTGTAGCTCGGAAGGATTGGGATTTCTTTAAGTGGAGCATGTCCAACAGCTCTGGGTTTGACATAGCTTTGTATATTAGGCAGAGATTGCCTCTGAGTAGCCGATATGTGACAGAGTAAAGCTGGAGTTTTTTGAGATGCGTAGGGCATCAGTTGTAGATATCTTGTGAGGTACATACCAAAAGGGTGCTGTACTCTCTAATGTGTCTAATGAGTGACGAGTAGAGGGAACAATGACCTCTGTTTTTCCTGGATGAGAAACCTTTTGTGATGAGGTGTGCCACGTAGAAGGATTTCCTGACTACTGTGGCAATGTGATTATCAAAAGAGAGACTACTGTCCACCTGTGTCCCAAGGTCTCTTATCACACTTTTGATGTAATGTAGACTACCCCCTATGTGGTATCTCATGGGTACAGAGTTTTTACCAAAGGGGATGACGATGCACTTTTTGGCATTGAGCTTGAGGCCATGGCTTTGACACCAGGCATATGTCTCAGTGAGGCCCTTTTGTAGGATGTCCAAATCGTTAGGTTTCGATTATGGCTCCTAGTTTGCAGTCATCTGCGAACTTCGTTAGCCAAAGACCTTCTGTGTTAGCCTGTATTTCAGAAAAGTAGATATCAAACAGGAAAGGACCCAGGACTGAACCCTGTGGTACTCCACTTGTCACTGGTCTGAAGTCTGATTTGGAGTGTGCTACTTTCACAGTGAGCCAGTTGGCAACCCATCTTGCGACATAGGGATTTATACCTAGTTTAGTGAGTTTATCTGTAATTCCAGAGTGGGGGATGGTGTCAAAAGCCTTGGCGAGATCTAGATAGGCTATGTGAACCACCTTACCATCGTCTACGGCTTTGGTGACTGCTTCAAAGAATTCTATCAAGTTTAAGGGACATGATCTGCTTTTACAAACCCAAACTGGGTGGGATCCAGAGTTTGGCGATTATTCCATGGCCTTGCAGACCAGGCTTGTTAGGCTAATGAGGCGGTAGTTCCCAGGGTCCGTGGTGGCTCCTCCTTTGTGAAGTGGGATAACCCTTGCTGTGCATTATTCAGTGGGCAGAAAGCCTGAGGTGAGGCTGTGATTGAACATGGTGCTTAGGTGGGGTGCCACTTCATTCTGTAGTTCATGTAGAACGCAGCCTGGGATGTTGTCAGGTCCCATGGAGGCTGTCTTCTTGGCTTTGGAGAATGTGTTTACCTGTGCAGCCATGATTACAGGAACTTTGCATTCTTCTGGTACACAGAGATGGGCCCTTTATGGGGTGAGGTGGATAAAGTTAGCACTGAACTTGTCTGCCAGGATGTTGCCAATATCAGTTGGTTCTGTATATTTAGTGCCATTGTGCTGTAACTCAGAGCAGATCTGAGTGTTGCTATTGAGATTTTTGACATAGCTATAGAATGCATTGTAGTTGTCTTTAGAATCAGTGGTGATTTTGTTTTTGTAACTAGCTTTAGGGGATTTTATGAGGGATCTCTGCTTCTTACTGAGGCTGACTAGGGAGTTCTTCCAGTCATGGGATTTTCCTCTTTTTTTTGCAAAACTAACTTTCTTCTGTTGTAGAGTTTGTTTATGGCAGGGGACCACCAGATTGGCTTCCATTTTTTTTGGAGGATAGCATCTTGTTTCTGTTAGGGATAGCATGATCCATGCACTCGTGTAAGTGCTTATAAAGTGCACTTGTGTAGAATTCAGCAGGTGTACCTCTATTGTCCATCTGCATAGGTGTCGTGAAGTTTGCCACTTCTGTCTTAAGAAGCATGAAGTTGGGTTTGGAGAAATTTTTTACGTTTTTTTTCCCTAATGGGGGGTGGGGGCGGGATGTGGATATTTAGAGTGATTAGCTTGTGGTCGGATCTGACCAATGAGGAATTGACCTCTGGTGTGGAACACCAGTCGCCCATGTTGGTAAGAGCCAGGTCTAGGATATTGCTGCCCCTGGTGGGGGTGTGGATAAGTTGATCCAAGGTACTGGAATTTATGAATTCCAGAAAACGTTGAGCAAAAGAGCTGGTACATTAGTAGTTTTCCCAGTTAATGGTGGGGTAGTTGAAATTGCCCATTATCAGGGTGTTGGGTTGTACCCTAATATTTTTCAGTGTATCAAGCAATGAGGAGTGGGAATCCTGGGGCATGGTGGGGGATCTGTAGCAAGTTACAATTTGGATTGCGTTCTTGGCCAGAGTTAGTTGCACTTGGATAATCTCAGATGCATTATACTGAGCAACTAGCCTGGAGGTGTGGATATCCTTAATGAATATGGACACGCCTCTGCCTTTAGTGTTTTGGTTCACATTAGGTGGCCAAAAGGTGTGGTATGAATTATAGCCTGGTAATGCAGGGGTGCTCTCTGGAGCTTTGAACCAGGTTTCTGTCACTGTGCAGCTGTCTATGTTCTCCATTTTAAGGAGTGCCTCAAGTGAATGCATTTTGAGGTTTAGACTTCTAGCATTACCCTCAGATTTTGGTTGCATTTACCTGTTACAGTGGTGAATTTGTCATTTGAACCTTGCCTAAAAAAGGAACTTACCACCCCTAAAGAGCCTTATCCAGTATACTTAATCCCAAGGGCGACAGGTGCAGGCCATCTCTGGCAAAGCATCGTGGTCTGTCGATCATGTCATCCCAGGCAGCCAGATACTGGATCCCCTTAGAATGACACCATAAGCTTAGCCAATTGTTGAAGTCAGCCATTTTGCCCTTTACTGTGGTATCATTCTGGGTGATGGCACAATGCTACTCAGGGCTAGGGTCATACCTGCCTGGGCTAGAAAATCTGAGATCTCCTCCATGTCTCTCTTCATGTAGTCCAGGGAGGTGTGTCTCAGGTCATTCACATCAACATGGACAATGACAGAGTCATATCTGTACTTGTTGTGGAGTGACCTGAGTGTGTGCTTTATGTGGCAGATCCTGGCACCCGACAAACAGCTGACAGTAACTTTCTCCTTATTTAGCCTGGTGAGTGGAGCATCAGTATGCCTGACTATAGAGTCACCTATGACTAGAGTGTTGGGTACATTGTTCAACCTTATGGACTGTGGTTGAGTGGCACACTGAGTTTGTGTGCTGTGTCATTTGGGTTGTGTTGGGGGGGTTGGAGGTTGCTTGCATTTCTGCTTTGGAGGTCTCTGTTGCTTGAGCATATTTTTATTGAGAACCTCTGCGAATGTAGTTGTGTGTTTTGTGTTGCTGTGTGTGTGTTTTGGTGGTGTAGGTTTTGAGGGACTATGTGATGAGTGTGGTGTGGTGCAAGGGTTTACCCAAGACTGGACTAGACAGTCAAGAGGATAAGGTAAAGAGAGCTTTGCTTCCAGTTTGGCTATATAACTGCATCTCTCACAGGTTGTAGTGTTTGGTGGTAGGAGGAGAGGGTTGTCTGTGTACATGAGGCAGTTGCTGCATTGCCCCAAGATGCCCAGATCCATCAGGTAGACAGGAGAAAACACCAGGAGCTGACCCTTAGACATGCCTGGATAGGTGCTTATTAAGTACTCTCTCCTTATTTCTTGAGACCCCCCCCCCCCCTGTTTCATCATCCCTTTTCACTTTGAATTATAGCTTTCTGCTTTGCTATGTCTAGGAGTTTTAACTGTGCAGCTCTGAAATATCTCTTCATATCAGGTAATCCCAAACCACCGTGTTGTATTGGAATGATCAGTTTCTCTCATTTGACTGTTGCCCTCTCCCCCTCCAAGATAAAATCCTTCAACTCTTTATTAATTGCTACCCACAACTTCTCCTCTGGTTGATAAACGTATGCCTGATTTGTGTATAAAATTAAAGGGATTAAAATATTTTTCACTACTTGTATCTTGTTATCCACTTTTATAAAACAGAGCTTCCAGTTTCTCAGTTTTTGTATTATCTTTTGTTTAGTCTCTCCCCACACATCCTTACCTGCCACATCAGAATCCTTTTTAACCCATACTCCTAAGCACTTCATTTTATCATGTCCCCATGAGTATGGGTATTGCTGAACAAATTTGTGTGTTTAGTAGTATATAGTTTACAGCTATTATCTTTGTTTTATCTTCATTAATTTTCTATCCTGGAAATTCTTGAAATGTTCCACAATGCTGAAAGATCCTTTTCTGGTTTTATCAGGTACAAAGTATCTGCAAATAAAGCCAACTTTTCTTGATTGCCATACCAATTATATCCTTGAATTTCTGAGTCTGTTTTCTTTGTCAGTGGTTCTAAACATAACACAAATGAACGGGAAAGGTTCCTCTCTTCAAACATAACTTATCAGAGAGGACCCCCCCCCCCATTTTAATTTTTGCCTTATATATCCTCCTAATTAACCTTATTGTTCTGTCAAGGAATGCAAATGCTTCCTTTGCCCTACTCATAAAATCCCAGCTTACTCTGTCAAATGCTTTCTCTGCATCAACACCCAGCAACAACAGCTGTAGTCTCTTACATTCTGCTTCCCTGTAGATCATCGTTGTTCTATTAATGCTGTCAAATGTTTGCCTCCCCTCCACAAAACCACAGTTATCTGTGTGTATCAATTTTGGCATCACTTTTGCCATTCTTTTAGCCTTCATAGACATAAACACTTTATAAACATGATTTAGAAGTGAAATGAGCCTGTGTAAGGCTGGATCTGATATATCTTTACCATCTTTAGGCATTATAGCCAACACAGCTTTCTTCCAGGATGTTGGTGCTTCTTCTTTTCAAATACGGTTAAACAAAACCTTCCAGAACTTTATCACTTTCTTCCCTTCTAGTTTCTAAACTTCCACAGGAATATCATCTATTTCTGGGGACTTTTCTGTAGATTGGTTATCCATCACCATTTTTGTCATCTCCGCAAATCCTAACCGTTGGTAATTGAGCCTCATTTACCTCTAACCTTGACATATTTAACTATTCCATATAGATATCAATTTGCAAGTTTCCAAAATTTTCTGCTTTATACAGATTTTCATAAAATATCAGAAATATTTCTAATACCTCTGTAAGAGTTCTGGTTATTTCCCTGGTTATTTAATCCCAAAGCTTGGTAACAACCCTTTCTACTTTTTTTTTTGCCTGAGCCATTGTGCTAAAAGCTTTTGTGCTCTAGAGTTCTTATTAAAAATAGTTGCTTAATAGAAATCTTTCTAAACTCCTGCATATTATCCTAGTGCTCCCTTATTTTCTTATATTCTTGCTCTGTGAGATTCCCCCTACTTTGCAATACTTTAACCTTTGTCAGTCCCTCTAAATTATTATTTCTTAACCATAGCTCCTTTTCTTTTATTTCTACCATATTTTTAAACTCCACCTTCATTTTATCTCACAACCTAACTATATTTTCTGAAGAACTTTCTGTCTTCCCTAATAACTGCTGAATAATTTCCATTACCCATTCCTTAAATTCCTCTCTGTTTAACCGATATGTGGAGAAGTGCCAGTGATGTATTTTTGTTCCATTATCTTGAGTTTTATTGGCACATGATCTGAAATAATTATTGGATGCATGTCAGAACTTTCAATTAAATACACATGTTCGTGTGAAATATAATTTCTGTCTAGCTTAGCCTAGTTTTTGTACCTTGGAGAACAATAAGTAAATTCTCTTTGAGCTCCTGCTACTGGATTCATATCTTCCATACAAAATATTCCATAGATTTCTTCAAATAGCTACCCTCTTTTGTTATTTTACCTCCTAGGCCCCTCAGGTACATCCTCAGTGTTGCAAATTAAGTTCCAGTCCCCCACATAGAAGTAATATTCCCTGCTGAAGCTGATTATTTCTACCAGAATTCTCTTAAGCTCCATTGTAGCAGTTTTAGGTGGAATATAAATACATGCCAGTGTAATTCTCTTTCCCTACCAGTAACCCTTTACTAGTACAAATCTATCATTATTATCTTTTTCCTCATCTAACATTATTGGAGATCCCCTAGCAATTAATATAGGTACTCCCCTTTTTCTTTTTCCCAGATGTTTTGTTGAATAGCCATCCTGAAATCCTTTCTTTATCAAATTTACATGCTAATTTCTTTTTAAATGTGTCTCCTGTAGTATAGCCATTTTTGTCATCTGCATTTCTTAATGTTGTTTACAACTTTCTTTTTTGTATATACCTGTGAGACCATTCACATTCAAAGATAATACAGGAACTATTGCCACTATGATAAGAAGTAAGTTAACATATAACAGCTTTTTTGTATAACCGCTTTTTTAAATGTCTAGTTTCAGCTTTTGTGTTGCATAGCTTAAAATGGATATGACAAGAAACAACCATGTCACATCTTACAAGACTTTTTGTTTTAATGAAAACCCTCCAAAAATACCTACATAACTTATTAACTTAATACAAACACATAAAACTATGTACATCTTCAAGTAATGTTTAACCCTCCTAATAGGAACTGTTGTCCTAGATTGACAGATACACTCACAGGCTTTAATGAACCTATAATGAAGGTTATACATGCTCAGACGCAAGGCACAGCCTGTGCTTTTACTTACACTAAGTGCTGTCTGTTTTTGTCTTAGCTTTGTTCCTCTCCCAGATGTAGAAAGCAACTTGAATGCTTTCAGAAAACAATTTTAGCCATTGAAAGGAGTATTCTGCTTTTATTGCCCTTATCAGCTTGTCTCCATACATACATGACAATCAGATGCATATTTGCTTTCAGCTACAAGCTTCTCATGTTGTACTGTGAACATTTATTTGCTGAAGAAAATCTTTTCTTTAAATTCATTGTTCTTTTGGGTTTATATCACATGATCAAAACGCAATAACATCGAACTTAACTGTGAAAAACTAAAAACTCCGAAAGCTGAAAACAGCGACCCCTCCCCCCCCCCGCCCACCGGGAAACAAAATACACAAACACTACTATGTCTAAAAAAAAATGCTTTGAAAATATTTGTGTTCCAACTGTCCTTTTTATAAGAGCTTTACATACTCACAAGCGAGGAGAGTGTGTTAAGGAGATGAAGAGAGTACTCTGAGGGGTTGATGAATGAAGAGAATGAGAGGGAGAGAAGGTGGGATGATGTAGGCATAGTGAATCATGAAGTACAATGAATTAGCAAGGAGGAAGTAAGGATAGCTATGAAGAGAATGAAGAATGGAAAGGCTGTTGGCCCAGATGACATACCTGTGGAAGCATGGAGGTGTTTAGGTGAAATGACAGTGGAGTTTTTAACCAGATTGTTTAATGAAATCTTGGAAAGTGAGAGGATGCCTGAGGAATGGAGAAAAAATGTTCTGGTACCGATTTTCAAGAATAAAGGTGATGTGCAGAGCTGTAGTAACTACAGAGGGATTAAATTGATCAGTCACAACATGAAGTTATGGGAAAGAGTAGTGGAAGCTAGGTTAAGAAGGGATGTGATGATTAGTGATCAGCAGTATGGTTTCATGCCAGGAAAGAGCACTACAGATGCGATGTTTGCTCTGAGAGTGTTGATGGAGTAGTACAGAGAATGTCAGAAGGAGTTCATTGCGTTTTTGTAGACTTAGAGAAAGCATATGACAGGATGCCTAAAGAGGAGTTGTGGTTTGTATGAGGAAGTCAGGAGTGTCAGAGAAGTATGTAAGAGTGGTACAGGATATGTACGAGGGTCATGTGACAGCGGTGAGTTCTGCGGTGGGAGTGATGGATGCGCTTAAGGTGGAGGTGGGGTTACATCAAGGATCAGCTCTGAGCCCTTTCTTATTTGCAATGGTGATGGACAGGTTGACAGGCGAGATCAGACAGGAGTCCCTGTGGACTATGATATTTGCAGATGACATTGTGATCTGTAGTGAGAGTAGGGAACAGGTGGAGGAGACCCTGGAGAGATGCAGATATGCTCTAGAGAGAAGAGGAATGAAGGTCAGCAGGACTAAGACAGAATATATGTGTGTGAATGAGAGGGAGGATAGAGGAATGGTGAGGATGCAAGGAGTAGAAGTGGCGAAGGTGGATGAGTTTAAATGCAAGGGGGTCAATAGTTCAGAGTAACGGTGAGTGTGGAAGAGAGGTAAAGAAGAGAGTACAGGCAGGATGGAGAAGAGTGTCAGGAGTGATTTGTGACAGAGTACCTGTAAGAGTGAAAGGGAAGGCCTACAAGAGGGTAGTGAGACCAGCTATGTTATATGGGTTGGAGACAGTGGCATTGACAAAAAGGCAGGAGTTTGAGCTGGATGTGGCAGTTAAAGTTGTTAAGATTTGCACTGGGTGTGACGAGGGTGGACAAGATTAGGAATAAGTATATTAGAGGGTCAGCCCAGGTTGGAAGGTTTGGAGACAAAGCCAGAGAGGCAGGATTACGTTGGTTTGGACATGTGCTGAGGAGGGATGCTGAGTATATTGGGAAAAAGATGCTAAGGATGAAGCTACCAGGTAACAGGAAAAGAGGACGGCCTAAGATAAGGTTTATGGATGTGCCGAGAGAGGACATGCAGGTGATTGGTGTGACAGAGCAAGATGCAGAAGACAGGAAGAAATGGAAACAGGTGATCCGCTGTGGCGACCCCTAACTGGAACAGCCGAAAGAAGATGATGACGTGAGCTCCTGACAGTTGAGTGTGTGGAAGG
>NC_056731.1:194171134-194201134 GCF_019279795.1 Protopterus annectens
ACTGCTTGCCCTGGAAAGTAATCTTTATTTGAATAGTTTGAAAAATGCTCAGATTGCACATACAGAGAGGTCCAGGAGTGTATTTGTTTTATGCTGACACCATTCATAAGTTGCCTGTTGTGCATTTTAAATTGTTACCTTTCAGGCATGGTTTCCAAAGCTTCTGAGATTTCTTATGCTTGTGCATGTCATAAATATTCAGTATTCTTTTTGAGGGTCGGGGAAGTAAATGTTGATTTTTGCTAAGCAGTGCTGCACAACTGTAATGGTTCTCAACTTGAAGAAAAACGATTCCTGCTATTTACATTGTAGTGCTGCAGTGTGGTTTCTCCAAAGGTCCTGGGCAGTTTCGTGCATTTTACGTATTGCCCTTTCATATGTGCAGTAGACAGATGGTTAAGTAGAAACTGAATTTTTTTTTTAATTCAGGTTCTGCTTGGGAAGCAAAATGATGCAAAAAGTATTTTTACACTATCCCAGCACTTTGCAGTGTTGGGGGAGAGAATCAGTACTAAATTAAGGCACCAGTCCATCAACAGGATACACGTACGTGCACATGCAGAGACATGGGCACTTTGTATTACACAGTTTGCTTCTGTTTGATGCACACACAAGCAGCTGAAGGTTAATGGTACATATTTGTGAATCCCAGGTGGCAGTGATAGCAAATATCTCCAATATGTCCATGTGACTGAGCAATGCAGTCAGTCAACCGACTTATGCAGCAGGAGTTTGCATTGCTTTGTCGACATGACTGGCTAAGGTACTCCACAGAAACCTAAGATATCCTTCAGCAGTCCCTTCTTTAATGGATCATCTCTTTTGAGCCTACAGGTAAAGCAGACATTGCAGATGACAGAACAGGAAGGAAAGATGCTCTTAGCTGTTGATATAAAACTCTACTCTTAAGACGACTCTGAAGAAATGTTTGGTCAGGAGCAGTTCAAGAACAAGCAGCGAATTACCATGATGTGTGGTTCTTGTTCTCTGTGGTTATTCATTGCTTTGTCTTGAATTGCTCCGTCCCAAGCATTTCTTCAGAGTTTATTAGTTTGTTTTGTACTTGAGTCACTGGGTTTTTCTTTCTTCCTATGTAGAAGACATTTGCCATAACTGGAAGAGTGCCTGGAATTTGTGTTTCAGAAAGGCAAAATGTTTCTGTTTGATCAGCATCCTGCTTGAAACCAGTGCAGCTGCAAAGGATTTCAGAACAGATGCTACCCTAGAGTTGGGGTGGTCAACAAAGTCCAGGATTCTGCAACCCTTCCTTTGGGATCAGCTACAGACCCCTCTGAAGACTTGTCAGATTGCCCCACACTAGATCAGAAGTTGCATCAAGAGCCATCATGCCTAGCACATGATCACACAGGACAACTGGATCAGGGATAGAAAAATCCAGTGGCTGCATCATTCCTTTTGTACATCTTCAGGCATTCTCTACTTGCCTTCCAAGCATTGCATTGCGTCAGAAAGCAGTGTCCAAGTTCGTGGTCATAAACTACTTGTGCAAAAGAGCAATCCAAGAGGTCTAACCAGACCAAAAAGTGTATGGACACTGATTCTTTTTGGCTCCCAGGAAAACAAAGTACCTCTGGCCAGTCACAAATCTCTACAGTCTAAAACTGATCATACCACTGGCAAAATTCTGAATTGTTTTGGTACAGTTAATCCCTCCATGTATAGAGAAGATGATTGTATGTGCTCTTTGGACCCCCAAGACATCTGCATATACATATTGAAATAACCAAGGAGTTCAGGAGGTTCCTGCAGTTTATAGTGAAAGCCAGTCTGTTTTTGTTTAGGCATTTGTTTGTTTCATTCTTAGCCCCCAGAATTTTCGGTTTACCTTTGAAAGAATGAAAATAAACCTAGCAAATGGCCCTTTGTGCAAACCGGAATGAGGAAAATAGTCATTCCGATTTACACCGAAGTTCGAAAATCAGCAAATCGAAAACCAGATTAATTGATTTTCCAAGTTCAATTCATAGACAAAGCCCATCACAACCCCCCTACTTTGATTATTCTAACTCCCAGGTCGTACTACAGTGGGGAAAGGGTCCACTTCCCGATCCCCACTATAGTGCACCTCGCACCAAAATGCCGAATCTGCAATGAGCGAACGTTGCTGTGCATTCACTCATTGCACATTCGATGCATTCTGTTTTCGGCTTTCTGAAAACTTGAAAAAGTCCTTTCAGACTTTTGTATTTCATTCATGTGCATTACGCACATGTAAAGGTAAACCAAATTTTCACCATGTTGGTGAAAGCCATTGCAGTACATTTCAGCCTGATGGGGCTCAAAGTTTTCCTGTACATGGATGACTGGCTGCTAAGTGACCCTACCAGTGAGTCACTTAATCTATCCAAGGATTGATTGCTACAACTGTTCTGACCCTTGGGAATCTCATTAGACAATATGAAGTCCCAGATGGAGCTGTTGCATGCACTAATCCTGGTCAGGTACTACCTAAACTCACTGTCCTGTTTAGCCAGCCTCTTGCCAAGACAGCATTATCAGCATTATGTTTCTACACTGCAAGATTTGCATTTTACTTCCATTTCCACTAGCAAAAGCAGCATTATGCCGTAAAGTTTTGGGGCTCATGCCATCATCTGTCTTTTTTATTCCCTTCACTAAGTATCATATCTTGCAGTGGACCCTGAAGGTCCAGTGGAGTCCGAACAGGAACGATATGTACCATCTAGTCAGGCTTCCTTGTCATGAAACAGGTATTTAGACTCCTGGCTTCATCCAGGCAACTTTCTCAAGGCAGTCCATTAACCCCCTCCCCAGCATTGCTGTTAACATAGATGCATCCCCTCTGAAGTCAGGGTTTCAGTATACCCGAGACATTTTCACAGGAGAAGCAAGCCTATGCGCATAAACATCCTGGAGATTCCTTCTTCAGGGCATGATAGCCTTTTACTCAGACAAGGTGGAAGTGGAAGAGCTCACTTTCTACCCTTTATGTCAGGAGGTTGCAGTGCTATGGGAATGAACTGTACTGAGTTCTCTGTTTCTTGTAGTAGGACATTTCATCCTAGAAATGCTTCAGTCAGTCAGTGGTGAATACCACTTTTCTTCTATGGAAAATGGTTCGAAGTAACCTTTTGCCTCACTGACCAGCTTTAAGTACAGCAGATTTGTCTTCCTAATCTTTCCTCAGGTCAGATGTCACCAAACAGTGCAACTTAGCAATGGCCACAGGGATTAATTTACAATTTTCTATTTCGATTATTCTGACATTTTCCTTGTAGCACCATTCTGGCCCTGATAAATTAGGATGTTCTTCATGTTTCACTGTTGCAGTCATCACACTTGGGTTATCCTGACAGGGGTAGCCCTCAATCGGCCCGAATACCAGAGGCTTAGTATTTCTGCATCGGTTGCTGTCGCTTCAGGACTGACGTCAGGTCGTCAGTGGTATAAAAACAGGCAGCCGACGCCATTACATCAGTCTTTCTTGCCTAGGATCCCGAAGCAGTTTGCATGAGTGCCGGTCGACCCCCTGAGTTTTCGTTTCCGAAACTGAATCATCTTGAAGTCATCTAAAGATAAGTGCCCCATTGGGGATCCTTTTTCTTGCTCTATCTGATGTCAGAAAAAGTTAACAATTGTCTTGCCTGTGGAAAGCAAGTACCGCACCGAGATTTCCATTCTTACTGCGCCACCTGTTTAGGCCCAGACTACGACGTACCTCACTGCCGGATGTTCTTCATGTTTCACTTTTGCAGTCATTACATTTGGGTTATCTGCTTGCAGGTAGCCCTCAGTCAGCCTGATTAACAAAGTCTTGGGTCCTGTGTCGGTTGCTGTCCCTTCTTCCATGACGTCAGGTCGTCAGGGGTATAAAATATGTAGCCAACGCCATTACATCAGTCTTTCTTGCCGTGTGGTGCCCAAAGCAGAAGCAGTTCTCAAGTGCCGGTCGGCCGACTGCTGAAATTTTCATTTTCGAGTTTCAGAACCGAAGTCTTCAACTAAAGCTAAGTACCCCGTTGGGGAAACTTTTCCTTGCTCCTTACCAATGTCAGTAAAAGTAAATAATTGCATTACTTGTGGAAAGCAAATACCTCAAAGATTTTCATTCGTACTGTATTCCTTGCCTAGGCCCTGACCACGAAGTACCTTGCTGTCTGTTTTGTGCTTTATTTAATCAGCGCACTATCAGTCGTCGGTATATTTTCACTTCTAAATATTTCTGTTCTCAGTTTAATTATCCAGAAATGTCATTGGTTAGCCATCCGACTACATGGATTCTGAAAAAATGCAAAGATAAAGACAGAGACAGGCCGCCGAGGTCCAAAACTGCCGCCGACGCTTCTGCTAACCCAGTCGCCAGTTTGCCAGTACTCAGTGAGGTGCTTTCGCAGCCCCTGATACCCGCTACTTCTGATTCGCAGGCATCTACTGAGACCCATTTGGAGTCCGGTATGCCGCGAGATGCTTCAGCTATGGAACCCGTGGATGTCTCTACCTTGGATGGGTCCGGAGCCGCTGTGCAAGCACCGGCTTCTGAGGGTGTATTCAGGCCTATGGACTTGCATATTAAACAGACGCCTCCTTCTTCTCTTAGGCCTAAATCTCGAACCATGCCTAAAAAATGACGCCCAGGCCACATGCTCAGGCCTCTATGCCTAAAAAACACATGATAAGAATGGCTGAAGATCTTCTAACTCTAATCAGGGGTAGCCAACCCTCCCCCCTTTCTAAGAGGCCTAGGACTGAAGTGATTTATGAATCTTCTGAGCAGGATTCTGTTTTTTCTGATTCTTCTGATTATCTGGATTTGCCCTTATCTACTTATGAGGATTCTGATGCAGTTGACTCCATTCCCTCTGCTTCCCCTCCAGAGGATTTTTCTTTTGGGGAACCTTACATACTCTAAGGGAGCATTTCCACTGGGAAAGCCAGTACTTTTCTGATTCAAAAAAGAGGCTTGGGGATTTCTTACTCCTACCTCAGCATAGGCCTTTAGCTATTCCTCCTGTACTAGACATTGTTGATGCTTTTCCGGAATCTAGTTTGGCCCCTGATTCCTTGCCTCCTGCTCCCAGCAAACCAGACAGATACTACAGGGTTCCTGAGTCACACAAGTTTCTTTTTAAAAATCCTATTGCGGAATTAGAGACTATTTCACAGGGGCCCAAGGGCATTAAGGCTTCCACTACTAAAAATCCTACACCTTCTGATAGAGACTCCAGGGCGCTGGATAGATTGGGTAAAAAGGTTTACACTTCTGCAACCTTGGCCATTAGGGCTTTAAACTGCCAGTTTCATATGTTAAAGTATCAGCAACATGTTATTGGATTGCTTAAACAGAAAATTATGTTGATTCCTGACTGTGTGGAAAAGAATTACAGGATTTAATGCATTCTGCTGAACAAGTTGGAAAACATACTTTGCAGTGTGATTTTGATTCATTAGAGGCCTCTTGCAGGGACGCTGTTACTGGGTCTGTGCTCAGAAGGCATGCTTGGCTTAAGGATCAATCTTTGCCTGATCATGTTAAAGCTAAGTTGTTGGATGCTCCCTTAAATCAGCGCCGCCTGTTTGGCAGCAAGGCTGAGGAAGTTCTTAAAAAGATGGAAGCTAAATCTAAATCTATGCAAACTGTTAAAGATTTCTTACAAGTTCAGCCTCCTAGATTTAGTAGGCACTGGCCTTCTAAGAATTGGTCCTTTGCAGCCCAGCCAAACCCAGACACAGCATAAAACCCAGGTTTCAGTCCCAGGGGACACACAGGACTAAACAGTGGGGGGCCTCCACTTCCAAATCTGCGAGTAATAAGACTTCCCCCTATGGTAAACTGTCCTAATGACTTCCTTTTAAAATTTCCATGCACTTATCAACTGGCTGCCCCTTTGGCGGGAAAGATTGCTCTTCATGCAAAGAACTGGGAACTCATTACCCAGGACAAATGGCTTTTAAATATAGTGTCCCAGGGATACAGATGTCACTTCCATTTGTTGCCAACACCAAGCTGGTGGCTGGACCTACCCCCAAATCAGTGGGCAGAGGTCCAAAAACAAGTACTTTCTCTCTTAAGCATGGGGGCTATTCAACTGTTACCAGAAGAGGAAAAGGGACAAGGATTCTACTTGAGACTTTTCCTGGTACCCAGAAAAAACAATTCATGATGTCCTATCCTGGACCTGTCTACTCTAAACACCTTTCTGGAGATTAAAAAATTCAAGATGCTGACTGTTCAAAAATTACTTCCTGTGCTAGGCAAAGATGCCTGGTTGGCAACACTAGATTTAAAAGAAGCATACCTGCACATCCTAATCAGGGAATCTTGCAGAAGATACCTACGCATCAAAACAGGCTGCGCGCACTATCAGTTCTCTGCACTGCCCTTTGGCTTATCTACTGAGCCCAGGGTATTCACAAAGTGCCTAGCTCCAGTTATTGCATTTTGCAGGCAAAGAAATATTCAAATATACCCATACCTGGACGATTGTCTAATTCAGGCAGAAAGCCAGGACATACTTTTGAATCATCTGGCTTTTGTACAAAGGGTTCTAACTTGTTTGAGGTACACCATAAACGAAAAGAAATCACACCTGGTACCCTGTCAACAAATTATATTCCTGGGAGCAAGATTGAATACAACTTCCCAGATGGCCTACCTCACGCCAGAGAAACAAATTCATTTGGCAACCTACTTCAAACAAGTGGCCACAAAGACCCTGCTATCTGCAAGACAAATACTGCAAGCGTTGTAGTTCATGGCCTCCTGCATTCTTCTAATTCCATATGCAAGACTGCATATGAGGAAACTACAGTAGTATATAAAAAGCCTATGGTGTCAACATTCTCCGGATCTAAAAGCTATGATTCCTATCATACTGTGCCTACTCCTAGAGTCCCTTTGGTGGGCAGAGGCCTGCCACCAAAACAAGGGACTACCTTTCACACCACCCCCTGCCACCCAAACCCTAACAGATGCATCAGACTATGCATGGGGGGCTCACCTGGCAGGGAAGTGCATTCAGGGCAAATGGAACCCAAGTCAAATGCACCTGCATATCAATCAAAAAGAAATGTTAGCTGTACAGAATGCTCTGACAGCCTTCAAGGACCACATTCTTCCAGGACAACTAATGGTAAAGACGGACAACACCACTGTTATGTGGTACATAAACAAGCAGGGGGGCACACATTCTTATACCCTCTGCAGACTAGCCATGGCATTGTGGAACACAGTCTTGAGCTACCAAGTGCACCTACAAGCTCAATTCCTGCCAGGAAAGTTAAATACACTGGCAGACGGACTAAGCAGAAACCTCATGGACCCACACTAGTGGAAGCTGGAACCAAGGATTTTCAACATGTTGACAAGCAAATGGAGGAGCCCAGATATAGACCTGTTTGCCTCCCCCAGAACTACCAATTGGACAGATTTTGCACATGGACTCCCCACAAACAAGCCTGAAAAGTGGATGCTCTGTCCTTCAGCTGGAAAAACCTACCAGTCTATGCCCCCCCCCCCCCCCCCCTGCCTCTGCTCTCCAAAGTACTACTAAAAATCAAACAGAACAAACCAAGGATGATTTTGATTGCTCCAGACTGGCCACGCCAGTACTGGACCCCCTCCTGCGTAGTGTGTCACAGTTATCCCCATGGCACCTGCCTCAGACTCCTTCCCTGTTGTCTCAACAGGAGATCCAGATTCTGCACCGTCAGCTTCTAACACTGAACCTTGCAGCCTGGCTAATTACATAATCTCTCCTTTACCATCCCTCAGTAAACCTGTGATGGATTTCATTTTAGAGGCAAGGAGGCCTAGCACTAGAAAATCCTATGCTGACAAATGGAAAAGATTCTGTGCCTGGAACCAATCCCAAGGGATGAACACAGCAGCGCCCAATTTACATCAGATTCTACAATACTTAACTGAGATGCTTCACAAGGCCTGTCTTTTTCCTCCATTAAAATCCACGCCTCAGCCATTTCAGCTCATTATAACACAGAGCCCCCCCCTTCTCTCATCCACTGCTCAAGCAGTTCCTCAGGGGGGCCAAAAATTTAAGACCACCCAGGAGAGCTCCATTTTCAGCCTGGAGACCTTAACTTTGTTTTGGAGAAACTCACTCTACCTCTTTCGAACCAGCTGCTACTGCAGACCTAAAATTTCTTTCTTGGAAAACTGCTTTCCTTTTAGCAATCACTTCAGCTAGAAGGGTATCTGAATTACAGGCCCTTATGGCAGGTGGAGCCTTTCATCATCTTTCATGCGGACGGGGTGTCCCTCAGAACCAATCCATCCATCATGCCCAAGGTTGTATCCAGTGTGGCTCTTAATCAGTCCATTCATTTGCCAACCTTCTTTCTCAATCCACAGAACAAAGGGGAACAGATATTGCATTCCTTATATGTACACAGACAATTCAGATTCTACTTGGACAGGACTAAGCCTCAAAGGAAATCTGAACAACTGTTGGTAACATTTGCTGCAGGGACAGAGGGGAAGACTATTTCAAAGCAAACCATTTCTAAATGAATAGGTCATCGTATTCATTTCTGCTATAAGCACCATGGAAAACCTATCCCCCAGGGGATCCGACCTCACTCCACCAGGGCTGCATCTACCTCTACAGCCTTTCTCAGAGGCGTCCCTACCAGGGACATCCTAGAAGCCGCTACCTGGAGTTCTGTATGTACTTTCAACAAGCATTACTCTTTGCCAATTTTCTCTAAATCCAGAGCTGGCTTTGCCACTACACTCTTGCAGGGCCTTATAGCTGGTCCTAATGCTGTCTGAATTCCTCCTCCCAACCACAGCTTTGGAAATCTACCCAAATGTAATGGCTGCAACAGTGAAACATGAACATAGTACAGTTGTGTACACTTATCATAAATGTAGATGTCCGAGTGTATTCACTGTTGCAGGCCTGGTTACCCTCCCTCCAGCCCCCTAACTTCTTTTGGCTCTATGTCTACTTTCCTTTACTATGCTTAAAAGCCTTTTTGATGTATTTGCTTTTTTGTTGGAGGTATATCATTGTACTCTTATATTTTATTGCTCCCCATTAGGGGGGCATCTGACATCTGGGGCAAGAAAAACTGATGTAATGACGTCGGCTGCATGTTTTATACCCCTGACAACCTGACATCATGGAAGAAGGGACAGCAACTGTCGCAGGACCCAAGACTTTGTTAATCAGGCCGACTGAGGGCTACCTGCAAGCAGATAACCCAAATGTAATGACTGCAACAGTGAATACACTTGAACATCTACATTTATGGTAAGTGTACACAACTGTACTTTTTGTGCTTTGTTCAATGCCCAAACTATTTGTCGTCGGGGCCTTATTGTAGCTAAATACTTTCATTCTCTATCTCCGTACTTCGAAATGGCTTTGGTAAGCCATCCGACTACGGATCTTAAAAAAAATGTAAGGATAAAGAGATAGACTGACTGCACAGGTCCAAAACTGCCGACGACACTTCTGTTAAGCTAGTTGCCAGTTCGCCGGTACTCAGGAGTTTTCACAGCCCCTGATGCCCACTTCGATGGATTCACAGGCCACTACCAAGACCCATTCGGAGTCCAGTATGCTGCGAGACTCTTCTTTGACTCTGGAACCTGCGGATGTCTCTACCATCGGATGGGTCCGGAGCTGCTGTGCAGGCACTGGCTTTTGAGGAAGTTCTTCGCTCTACCGATATTCAACACAAATCGACGACTTTCGCATCTTCATTTCTTTCTAAAACTACTGAGTTTTTAAGGCCAAGAGTACAAGCTGCGCCTAGAAAAATGAGACACACTCAAGCGCTTGCTTCCTTGTCACAATCACAGATGCTTAAAATGGTGGAAGTCATGATCGTGCTGATTAGGGGAAGCCAGCCTTCCCCTGCTAAAAGAAAGAGACTTGTCCCCAGCAGCTTAATCTGACCAAGAGTCCAACGACTCTGAGGTTTCCGATTATGAAGAAATGCCCTTATCTGCCTATGAGGATTCAGATGTAGAGGAATCCATTCCTTCTGCCTCCCCTCCAGAGTATTTTTCTTTTGGTGAAACCCTACATACTTTGAGAGAGAATTTCCATTGGGGAATGCCAGGATTATCCTCAGTCCAAAAAGAGACTCGGAATTTTTGCACTTACAACAGCACAGACCCTTAGCTTTCCCTCCTGTTCTGGATGATGTCTTTATGGAGTCCAGTCTAACTCCTGATACTTTACCCCCTACTCCTAGGAAACCTGACAGGTACTACAGAGTCCCTGATTCTCACAAATTTCTTTTCAAAAATCCTACTGCTGACCCAGAGGTAATCTCCCAAGGACCTAAAGGAATAAAAGCAACTACAGGTAGGAATCCCACCACCTCAGACAGGGATTCTTGAGTTTTAGCCAGATGGGATAAAAAAAGTATACATCTCTGCAACTCCTGCCATTAGAGCATTAAATTGTCAGTTCCACATGCTGAAATACTAGCGACATACTATGGAACTTATTAAGCAAAAATTTCTACCGTAACTGACTGTGCAGCAAATAAAGAATTACAGGAGCTTATGCACTCTGCAAGCCAAGTCAACAAGCATACCCTGCAATGTGGGTTTGATGCCCTAGAAGCATCTTGCAGGGCAGCAGTTACAGGTTCTGTACTTAGAAGGCATGCCTGGCTTAAGGAGCAGACCTTGCCAGACCATGTCAAATCAAAAGTATTGGAAGCACCTCTGAACAAGGACAATCTGTTTGGCACCAGAGCAGAAGAGGCTTTAAAAAAGATGGAAGAAAAAGCTAAGTTTATGCAGACAAAGATTTTTTGCAAATGCAGCCTCCAAGATTCAGGAGGAATTGCCCCTCAAACATTGGTCCTTTCCAGCCCCCTCAAGGCCACCTCAAACTAGACCTAGGGGAAACGGACACCCCCAGACTACAGTCTCAGGGTATGCAGAGATCTAAGCAATGGAGTACCTCCACTTCTAAAACATGGAGTGCTAAGCCACCCCCTTATGGAAAGAATTCACAATGACTTCACCCCTGCCCAGTTGCTCGTGCCCCTAGGAAGAAAACTTGCCCACCATGTAAAACACTGGGCCTCCATCATGATCGATGGGTCCTCAACATAGTATCCCAGGGGTACAAATTTTATTTCCACATGCTGCCAACCCCAAGACAGTTCCCAGACCTCCCTACAAACCAGTGGGCAGAGGCACAAAATCAAGTTCAGTCCCTGCTCTCCATAAGGGCAATTCAGCCTGTTCCTGCAGAACAGATAGGCCAAGGTTTTTATTCCAGACTTTTCCTGGTACCCAGAAAAAGAGGGCACTTGACACTCAATCTTAGATCTCTCCATTCTAAATACCCTCCTGGTGGTACCAAAATTCAAAATGCTCACCCTACAGCAGCTTCTCCCTATGCTGTCCAAAGATGCCTGGTTAGCCACTCTAGACCTAAAGAAGGCCTATCTGCACATCCCAATCAGTGACTCCTGCAGGAAAATATCTACATTTCAGGGAAGGACCTATGCATTATCAGTTCTCTGCACTTCCCTTTGGCTTATCCACTGCTCCCAGAGTTTTCACAAAATGCCTGGCTCCAGCCATTGCCTATTGCAGACAGAGAAATATTCAAATTTACCCCTACTTGGATGATTGCCTGATTCAGGCACAGTCAGGAAAAGCTGTTACAGCACCTGACATTTGTAAAGGACCTTCTAACCTCCCTGGGGTACAAGATCAATGAAAAAAATCCAAACTTGTCCCCAGTCAAAAAATTGTATTCCTGGGAGCAAGCTTGGACACAGCATCCCAGATGGCATTCCTTACTCCAGAAAAACAAACCTATCGGACAGGCTACTTTTCTCAAATGGCCGCCAGAACCCAGTTATCTGTAAGTAAAATCCTGCAAGCTCTAGGGTTAATGGCCTCCTGCATTCTACTAAATCCATATGCCAGACTGCATATGAGGAAATTTCAGTGATGCTTAAAAGTCTTTGGTGCCAACATTCTCAGGACATGGAAACTATCATACCTGTGATACCTTGTCTAAGGAAAGAGTTCCTCTGGTGGGCAGCAGCATGCAACCACAACAAGGGGCTTCCCTTTACACAACCCCATGCCGCCCAGACCCTAAACACAGAATCATCAGACTATGCCTGGGGTGCACATCTGGACAGCAGGTGCATTCAGGGCAACTGGAGCCCAAATCAAATTCATCTGCACATCAACCAAAAGGAGATGCTAGCTGTTCAGCATGCTCTGACAGCTTTCAGATCCCAACTCTCTCTGGGGTCCCTACTAATCAAAACTGACCACACCACAATGATGTGGTACATACATTATCAAGCAGGGGGGTGGACCCACTCTTACCCACTCTGCAGGCTAGCCATGACCCTCTTGAACATGGCCCCAGCCATGCATATTCACCTGCAAGCTCAATTCCTGCCAGGCAAACAAAACTCTCTGGCAGACAACTTAAGCAGAAATATCCTAGACCCACGAGTGGCAATTAAACCACAACAGCTTCAGCCTTGTGATCCAGGAATGGGGTACCCTGAAGGTGGCCCTATTTGCCTTGCCCTACAACCACCAGCTCAGCAAATTCTGCACCAGGGAACCTCACAGCAAGGGCTGGAAAGTGGATGCCCTTATCCTTCCAGTGGGCAGACCTCTCAATCTATGCTTTTTCCCCCTCTACCTCTTCTTACAAGAGTATTACTCGAGATAAGGGAGGAAAGACCAAGGGCAATCCCATTTGCCCCAGAATGGCCACGCCACCAGTGGTACCCACTACTGAGCAGTCTGTCACTGTTGCCACCATGGACCTCCCACAAGATCCCAACTCTCCTGAGTCAGCAGGAGGGACAGTTCTTGCATCCGCAGTTGCAGACCCTGAACCTTGCAGCCTGGCTTATTCTTGGACTTCTCCTCCAGTGGCCAGCCTAAGCAAGCAGGTACTGGATGTCATACGTGAAGCCAAGATGACCCAGTACTAGAAAATCCTATGCTGACAAGTGGAAAAGGTATTGTTCCTGGATCCAGACTAAAGGAGTGAACCCAGCACAGCCCTCCTTACCTCTCATCCTGGATTAACTAGCAGACCTACTCAACAGGGGCCTATCCTTCTCTTCCATCAAGATCCATGCCTCTGCCATCTCTGCTCACTACAGCACTGAGCCACCTCTCTTCTCGCACCCTGTCATCAAGCAGTTCCTGAGAGGGGCTAACAACTTAAGGCCACCAAGAAGAGCCCCTACCCCTGCTTGGGACCTTAACTTTGTGTTGGAAAAGCGCTCACTACCCCCCTTTGAGCCTGCAGCATCAGCAGAGTTAAAGTTCCTCTCCTAGCCTTGCTTCTGGACATCACTTCAGCCGGAAGAGTGTCGGAGCTACAAGCACTTATGGCTGTGGAACCCTTCATTATTTTTCATGCTGACAGGGTCTCCCTCAGGACTAACCGAACTTTCACACCTAAAGTGGTGTCCAGTGTGGCTCTCAACTAATCTATCCATTTGCCCACCTTTTTCCGTAATCCTCAAAATAAGGGGGAAAGGATCCTGCACTCTTTGGATGTGCACAGACAGCTCAGATTCTACCTTGATAGGACTAAACCCTTTAGGAAATCTGACCAGTTACTAGTCAGCTTTGCACCAGGGGCAGATGGCAAGGCCATATCAAAGCAAACCATCTCCAAATGGATAACACTGTATCCATTTCTGTTACAATCCCCATGGGAAATCACCCCCTCAGGGGGTCAGAACACATTCCACTAGGGCAACTTCAACCTCTACAGCCTTTCTCAGAGGAGTCCCTACCAGGAACATTCTGGAAGCTGCTGCCTGGAGTTTTGTTCACACCTTCACCAAACATTACCACCTGCCTATCTTTTCCAAATCCGGGGTGGGTTTTGCAACAGCAGTCCTGCAGGGCATATTAGCCAGCCCCAACTCTTCTTGACTGCCTCCACCCATTCTTCAGCTTTGGGAATCAACCCAAGTGTGATGACTGCAACGGTGAAACACGAAGAACATAGTACAGATGTGTACACTTACATAAATTTAGATGTTCGAGTGTATTCACTGTTGCAGTCCTGGTTTCCCACCCTCCAGCCCCCTTGTCTTTTTCTCTTCCTCACTCCTTATAGGGCTATTGGTATTTACTTTTTACTGGTGGTGTTTTTCCACCGTAACTTAGCTCCCTATTTCTGGGCTGCTGACATTTGGGGCAAGAAAAACTGATGTAATGGCGTCTGCTGCCTGTTTTTATACCACTGACGACCTGACGTCAGTCCTGAAATGGCAGCAACCAATGCAAAAATACTAAGCCTCTGGTATTCGGATAGAAAACACAGATAGGAAAAATAATAAAACAAACTTTGAATGCCACGGACATGCAGGTAGTTGGTGAAAAAACTTCTTCTTTATTGCACTCTGGTACCTCGGCCTTCGCCTTCTCAAGGAATACATTTAATTTGTGTTTCACCACACCTTATGAATCATTAGCTTAAAATTTTAAAGCCAATCAGAACACTCATCATGCACTTGAATAATTAAACACTTAAACACCTAAACAAACCATCACTCAACCAACCAAATTCATCTCTTCTTACAAAATATGGAACTTGAACCAAATAGCAAGACAATAGAACATTGAATGGCATGAAAATATGTGCATATTAAAAATATTTAAAATATACAAAAGGCATATACTTTCTCTTACTATATTATTTTATGGAACTTCATTTCATTTATACATAATGCGATTCCTATCACTTGAAAAAGGAAGAAAAAAATAACTAAACCTAATAGAATGTTCTTTTTTCTTTTCATTATGGCCCTTGCTGCATTTGTCATAAATGACTTGAATCGCATATTTGAACTGTATCCCCCCACGCGGGAAAAATCAATTTTCCTTCCAAATCCCTTTCAAAAAATGCCTAATATGTTGGATGCCTAAAGGCAACGTATTTCCTCTTGATAACATGGTGCAAGTATACACAAAAAAATTTTATATATATATATATGTGCCTTGTGCAGATAACTGATGTTAATCAAAATGTATATACTATATTTACTTTGTTGCCCGAAAACTGTGTTACATATTCATCATTATTGCCTTGGTATTCGGGCCGAATGAGGGCTACCTCTGGCAGGCTAACCCAAGTGTGATGACTGCAACAGTGAATAAACTCTAACATCTACATTTATGGTAAGTGTACACAACTGTGCTTTGTCTGCTGCGGGCTTATCTAGTGGAGAAGATTCTCCACTGAAGGCCATGCTGAGGTCTCCTAACTGACCCATCCAGTAAGCCTCAAATGGACCTTCAGTCTAACCACATGATGATTATTAGATTTCCCTTGATGGCCAGGGACCCTGCTTTACCTTGCTAGGTGACCCAGATCCTTATACTTGCACGGAAGCCTTCCGCTAGACAAATGTAGAGAATCGAATTACTATGTTTTCAGTACTGGATATCGCTCAAGGACTTGACCCTTTTTGCTGCCCCATTTCTAGCAATTATGTGTGTTGATGAATGTCTGTGATCAGAGACTGAACTACTCTACTGTTAAAGTTTCTTTAGCAGCATTTTCCAATTTTCATAAATGGATAATATCACCTTCATTGGCATTTCTGAGAATATGTAAATGACTGACTGAAACCACAGTTTAACACAAGACGTCACATTTGTATACATAAATAAATAGTGAAGTGTTTTTCTTTATAATTGCTACATTGAAACGGGCCACAAATAGTAAGGTTGTGCCGATGAGACTAACTTACTTGGAGCAAGCCTTTATGCACAGTGTACAGTGAAAGCTGTTTATATACAGTGATAAGTCTAATATGTTATGTTATTGGCATTGCCCTTTGATTTTATTGATGTTAATTTTGATAGTTTCCTCCCATGTGTATCACACAACACCTTTATCCTTCTCACATCTGATGACAGTTTATGTACGCAGAGTAAAATGGATAAAATAGTTACCTATGCAAAGATGAACATCACAGTTTTTCCAAAATTTTAAGATGTACTTCACATGCACAGTAATATAAAATAAATTTTGGTTTAAGTACAAAATAAATAAATATAAAACCTCTTCTTAGAATGTTTCATTACAGACGTCAGTGATATTATGTATGCTAATCTACAGAATACTGTTGGCAGATCAAATTGAATGCTTGTTCAAATCCAGGTAATGATTGAGAAAATTTTAAAGTTTTGAAAAAGAAAGGGGTTAACACATTAGTGTGTTCATGTGACATGGGGTTTCTATGTAAATGTTTGATTTAATTAGCAATACTTAAAAGAAACACCAGCTCCTTGTTCAACCTAGCTAGTACTAGTGTTCTAGATAAATGATTTACTATGATTGCAAAATGTGAAATCTTGCAGCAGACTCCTGTTGAGAATCATTTTAAGACTAAAAAGGGAAATTTGTGTTTTAAATGCAGAGATGTTCTTGCTTTCTTTTTTTTTAAGTCTGAAAGTTAAAATTGCAGAATTATACAAAAGTTGCAGTTTAATTAGTTCTGTTGATCTCAGCATGAGCAAAAATTAATTGCCTAGATATCGGAGAGTTGAGAATATTTAAACAAAAGTTAATTGAATCCATTTAGTGATTTATCTGAATGTAAATTATATTTCAGTACCCTTTGTTGGCATGTTATACCTGTGAGATTCAAACACAGTACTGGAAAGGTGCAGAAAAGTTACTGGTATGAATGTGCATCGGACTAGTACATTAAATAAATTATTACAAGCTTTCCTATATATTTTTTTTACTAAGGGAAATACCATCTGCCCGTGTTAGCCAGCGTCTTTCCCGTCTACATTCCTCTCTTCCACAAGTAAATTGCCCTCATTATTTAATCCTTACTATAGGTTTAATGGATGGTTGAAGAAGTTAATCTGTGGAGAGGAAAACAAGAAAGAGTTACAAGAGAAGGGTTGACAGTACAGTAAGCTCCCAGATCATTAACTTGAAGAGTATTTCTTTGCAGTAATCTGTGTTTCATCATTCTTGTCTTAATCGTCAGGGGCCAATAGCCATATTTTTCCTGGTTGTGGCTGAATGCTTCCTGGCATCTCCATAGACATGCTGCACAAATGGGAAACCTGATGAGGTGCTTTTCTTAGTTATTGCTGCATGCTTTATGACACCCTATAGATATAGTGCATTACTGCTGCATGCTTTATATGACGCCATGTCGATACAGTGCACAGATGAGGGTACCAGGGGTGCACCCAAACTTCAGGATGTGCCTTATTTCAACTGTAGTGAAACAAATGATCTGCTGCTTATTGAGGATCAGGAAGATAAATGTTTCATAGTTTTTGTCCTCCTCACTCATGGTGTTGTTGGACTAGTAACAATTAGCATCTCATTAAGCTTGGAAATCATAAAACCATGGCACAAGCTTTTGGCTAGTACAAATGTAAATCATTTTCTCCTACTGATGTCAGGATGCATCCCTACATTTTCAAGTGTAGAGTGATAACTTAGATGTGAGGTAGATCATAGTGACTAAAACTATTTGGAGATGGCCCTCTCTGGTGGCATAGACAGTTATAGCCCTGACTATGACTTGTCCAGGCTTAATTAGAGTCTTGGGCAGCCGACTGAGGTGGCAGGGAAGGATATGCATTCTCATCCTGAGGGACAGGGCAGGATGGAGCAGCCATGCATTGTCACAGCTCCATGGAGAAGGGGTTATGATGCAGATGAGTTGCATAGTGGCAGGCATTAGGCTCACCAAACAATTGCCTGGTGATAGCGTTCAACTTTGGTGTGCAGAAGTGTGTCCTCACCTAGGGAAGGCATTGTGAGCCTACATGCTGATGCACATTGCATGTCCCCTTATCAGTGGTGGGTTTAGGCCATCACAAATGTCCTCATTGTCAGGACATAAAATGCCCTCATGGCTCCACTGCATGAGGGCTCCTTTTAGACAGCTGTTGCCCTGATCGTAGGTGAAATCACCAAGTAAAAAAATAGATGGACTATGTTCAAATGGGTTGAAAGGCTCAAGGCAAAACCCAATAGACAAAATAACTGTTTGGAAATGTTATGCAATTGTCAGTTGATGTTGCTCGCATGTTATATCTGTGCAGCATTTCAGCTGTCCACTTAGGTCAGACCCTTCAGATCAGTGTTTTGCAAGGTTAACCCACACACTTTGCCTTGTGTAGTGTAATGCACTTTCCATCCCTTGCACCATCCTTTTTGCCAAATACAATGAATGCATTCTGTCAAAGGAAGCCCATCAAGCCTCAGCTATGGCTGGTGAGCTACACTTGGTCCCACCTACATTACAGGTATTCCTTTTTGTAAGTTATTCTTTAAACTATCACCAATCACATTTCTATTAAACTAGGTATCATGCCAGCCTTCCACTTTAGACATGTCAGAAGCAACATAAATGTTAGTGGAACTTGAAGATTACAGTTAGGCTTTCTAAAGCAGCCCATGAATTATGTTTGCATCTGAAGCCAAGGACAATTACAAACCATTCTTTAACTATGTTGGGTATCTCAAAAATAACCCCCAAAAGTGCTCTGACATCACCAGCATAT
The DNA here is from genome assembly GCF_019279795.1 of Protopterus annectens. Lineage (NCBI taxonomy): Eukaryota > Metazoa > Chordata > Ceratodontiformes > Protopteridae > Protopterus > Protopterus annectens. The sequence goes on from NC_056731.1 coordinate 194,189,667, forward strand.
TGGCATACACATTCAGTCCAAACTTAACTCCGAGAGAACTATTCAGCATCCACATGTCTGTGAATCTTTGCAAGCCTCCATCATTACTGAAGGTATCTTCCAAGGCCAAAAATACTTTCTCTATGGGACCTCAATATATCTGGATGTTTACTAAACAAGGCATAGCAAAGCCACTCCATAAACTGTTAACGTTAAGTTATCCACAGGTTTTATCCCTAAGGTCTGATCACAGCAGTAGTGATGCCACTCCATAACAGTGGCCCTACCAAAGAACCTGGAAATTAAAGGCCCATCAGCCCAATAAGTCTCATTTGTAAAGCTGTGAAACGTATTGTAACTGACCTGATAAACTCTGATATCTAAAGCTTCATCAGACTAGACCTGCTGCAGTTTGTTTTTGTCAAGGGCAGATCCTGTCTAGCAGATTTGGTTAACTTCTTTGAAAGGGTAACCCAAGCTGTTGGCAGCAGTCATGCTGTCCACATAGCTTATCTCAACCTGGACAAAGCATCTCATGTCATCCACATGCTAACATAATTCACTAGTTTAATGCTTTAAAAATGCATCCCTTTGTGGTATGATGGATAGCAAATTGGTTAAAAGAAATAACACAAAGCACAGGTACCGTATGTCTGTCTAAGGAGTATGATGGTGACTTGCCTCCTACAGGGCTCTGTGCTGGGATCCCTACCATTCGGCATTTACTTTTCTGATCTCTAGATCATGAACCGGACCTTTGGCTAACAAAAATTTGCAGATGTCTGTAAACTGTCCCCCTCTGTCTCAAAAACACTTCAGCAAGAACTTACATTCAGAAATAACTGTACTAAAAGTGGTCTCAAATTAAATGCAAAAAAAAAGAGCAGTGTTGTCACTTCTGGTAGACAGCCAATCTTCCAGGATATGGCATAGATAGTACACCACTTCAAAAGTGTGAATTTTGCTCAGGATTTTGGATCAAGGGTCGATAATCCCCTATATTTTGATCATTGTGTGATGACAGTAATCAGGACATCCTTCTACATAGTGCAACTAATTGGTAACTAAATATCACCTAGATATAAAGAAATCATTTATGTTCAACATAATCACTCTTGCAGTAGTCAAAGCAAAATGGGTTATATATGCTGCCTAGGATATGACAATCGGCTGGCTTTTCAGGCCAGTTGTGAGGAGGAAGCACCAGTCTGTTCAGAGAAAAGATCTAAAAACTCGTTGGGTGAAAATGGGCCAGGCTAGGACACTGGATGAGGTAGATTATCCCGCCTTAACAAAACTTCATGGACTACTTTGGGTAAGCATCTGACTGTGTCCAGTTTTCAGAAAACCGTATTTGTTTGAGTCCATTCCATTAAAAGGAATTGTTATTTTGTCCATGACCATGGAGTTGATTGCATTAGATAAGGAGATGCAGAAGCCCATTGGGGTACTGTGGCTTGCCAGACATGTAATAGATTAGTGTAGGTGTGAGTACATTTGAGGCAACAAGCTCATCCAGTCATGGTTCACTTAAAAATAATTTGTGGAGCCTAGCGCATCCAACACTTAAGACTAATGATGTCTGTGAAACCTAAGTGAACTGTTTGGCATGGCAGTGAACATAGTGGTGATAGAGGACAGATGTCTGCACCTGCATTCACCGCTGCTGCAGTAAGCATGGAAACTGCAGTTATTCATGATCTGTTTCTGAATTCAGTAGCTAAGTCATTATTGAAGCTAGCAAACATTTTCACTCTTACCTAGCTAGAGCACTAGTTATTGAATGTGTTGTGTTGTACTGAGACAGTAGTTGACAATGTGTTTATGTTGGTAGTTACAATAAATGGTGTGCAAGTAAGTATTTTATGGGATTGAAAATGGTAGGGATGGTGGCTGGAAAACTTGGGATCAGGCAAGAGTATATATCACAGTTGTTAATAATCAATATCATTTTCTCACAATAAAAATAGTAAGGGGAAAGATCTTCATCATGCAAATGACAGTGACGTGGGTACAAAATGAGCTGTGCTGCAGTATTAAATGGAACATGGATAATTTAACAACTGATAACCAGATAAATAAGTAAACAAATAGTAAAAGTGAGGCAGCTCATAATCAACAAATAACAAAAACACACTGAACTTCAGAAGAGTTGGACTTAAATTTCCGGTTTTGTAGAAGTGGAAAGAAATGACTTGACAGGAAAGGTAATGTGACTTGCTGAAGTAGAAACCAAAGTGATGATGTCAACAGTTAGTTAAATTTTGGCATCCTGTTCTAACAGTTGCCTCTCTAAATCATAAGCTGGTAAATTGGTTGCCATATTGGAAATAAAGGATGATGCTTTAGATTGGGATGTTTCAAAACCAGCAAATGATTTTTAAGTTTATATGTAAAGGAGGCATTACATTTCTACTACGTTACCAGTAGTGATAAGCTGGCACCCTGTGGTAGCGTAGTCAAACCAAGATAAAAATAAGGAGTCTGATGCAGAACTTTGTGGGACCTGTGTCCTCTTAAGCAGAAGGGAAGTCTGGCATGTGGGTACAGTGGCCTACTGTTAGTCAGAGAATCATTTGATGGCTCTAGTCGTAGCCCAACATTCCTCACTGATTGTAGAGTGGTCAGAATATAATGAATAAGCTACGGTAATTATGTATGTGTCTTGGAAAAGTCTATAAAAGGTTGTTTCAGTATTATGCTCAGAACCAGAGTAAATTGTTCATCTCCAGAAAAGCGGCTAACTGTGCATAAAATCATCTACTCTGGGATTATGGCCAAGAGAAAGACCAGAGATGGGCTATTGCACAATCATGCTATTTTTAAATGCAGTCATTAATACAGCATCCTCCTATGATACAAGAGAACTTGCAGATAACCCAGAAGATCTAAAAATGTGTTAAAGGTGAGTGTGGAGTATGTCTAGAATATAATAAACCCTAGGCAAATCATTTGAATATGCACTTTATTTGCTTTCTGTGAAGGTTAAGAACATAGTTCTGAGGTGCTAAAGAAGGTTTTGAGGAAAGTAAGGTTTAGGTTTGCTGTACGAGGAGATTTACCTAGCACATTACTTGTACAAGGCATATTTAAAGTTTGTGTATATCAGTGTCAGAATTGAGGTTAAAAGTAGAAGCAACCTGATGTTGTTGTATCATTCGGCTTTTCCCGGTTAGGGGTCGCCACAGCGGAACTCCGGTCCGCTAATGATTGGCAGTAGATTTTTACGTACCAAGTTGCCAGCCCTGACGCACAACCTTCAATGAAGGTACGCCCATTCACGCATGTCTCCACATAGAAGACGCTTTAGCTGAGAATCGATAGAAATCAAATGAAAGTATGTGCCTTTTATTTTAATAATGTGAACAGTGAAAAGTTTCTAGGTGTACAGGATGTCTATAAAATATTGTGAAGTGTAAATGTTGTGGAAAGTTAAAAATAAAACTGCAGAGTTTTTCCCTTCAGGTAAGTTTTTTATGCTGACAGTCCAGATGATACTTGTATATTGTGCATTAATGATCTGATCAGCTAGTGAGCTGTGAATTTCCATGTGTGCAATAATTGTTATACTGCTTTGCACCTTATATCATTGCTTATATGTTTGGATAGGTTGCATACAACAGAAATCCAAAATCAAATTATGTGAAAAATATGTAGCATAAATGTACTAAAAGTGAAAAACTTTTAAGGGTTTCCCAGGAGAAAAAATCATGGCCAATAAGTAACAGGACAGGCAAAAATAAATATATATGCTGTAGCTAGTATTTGGATAACAAACCTTAGAAACTGACAGCCTCATGTTTCAGCATCAGCATCTGGTTTCCATTACAGATGAACCAGAACATCTCACTTTCCATAACAGGAAAAGTTTTAGCAGTTTTGTGGCAAATCTGCATTTATTCAGTTCTGCCAGGTTTTAAACTTACACATTTGGGGTGCTAAAGTATTGCTGATGAATTCTTGCCCAGGATGGATTACAGAATTAAGCCATCTGTAGAGCTTCTGTTGGCTGTGAAGTAGTGAATGAGACAGTCCTGTGCCAGATGCTTGACTTACTCTTCTGAATGTTAGGGGGGTACTGTCTTGGCATCTTGAGTATGTAATGTCACTGCTTGTGTTTTCCAGGTAATTGTTCTCCAAAATGAAGTAAATTTGCTGTGAATGTACCTTATCAAACTTCATGCCATTTGTTGTAAGGAGCCCAAATTAGTACTTTGTAGGTGGAACAGCATCAAACAACATAAGCTGCAACTTGTTCCTGTTAAAGTAATGCAAATCATGCACGCCAGTCACACCGCTAAGTGTCTCCTCTGTAGTAGCGCTGTCAGCCCCCTGTCGTTTGGTACTGCCTTAGGAGATGGCTGATGTATTCTGTTGGAATTGGTAGTGAGCAGTCTAGTTCAGGAATGTTGTTTTTTGGTTTGGTACTTAAAAACTTAGGTTTGTACAGTTAGTACTTTATTCCTGGTTAGTGTATGGGGGGAATGGGTACAGTATTCCCATAGGAACATATAGCTACTGTAAAACATGACAGGAAAAGTGACACAGCTGTGGCTTAACTCCATTAATTTTATGAATTTTCTGTAATGATAATCATTTTGTTTAAACATCAAAAGTTATGGTGAGCACCGTTGCCAAATGATACAATATATGTGCATCATGGACATGCAGTGTGATCATTGTAAGAGCTGTATACTTAAAAACACACTGATCTCACTCATCTGCTGGATACTAGCGTATGAGCACTGCCACTGACTTAGCAAGCTTGCTCATCCTCTGGGTACTAGGATGTGAACATGGCCATTGCATTGTTTTCCTGTAACATTTCTGAAAAATGTGGTAACATTCTAAACTTTAGATTGGCCTAAGCCAAAAAGATGTTTAGTCATTCTGCATAATTTACATTTATTTGACTTACTCAGTGTATTCATTTATTTATTGTTTATTTGTGCATACATTAAAGATAATAAAATCCCAGTGCAACACCAGTGGCTTGGCTGAGGGTACCTGCTTCATGTCAATGGCATCCATGAGGCATTTAATTAGAGGGAGGCTGAAGGAGAAAGAAATGAAGGACTACTGGTTAGCAGAAATGGACTGCTGATTGGCTTACCTTTTGCGAGGGAGAAATGAAAGACTGCTGGTTCGCTTACCTTTTGTGCTGAAAGTGAAGGAGTAATCCACTTGTAGCAGCAGCTCTTAGAAGTGCTTGGAAGAGCTGCCGCCACATTTGTCATGGTTGAAAATGGTCTGTTGGAAGTTCAAGTGCTTAGGTAACAAATACCTGACTTGTTGAAGTAAAGTGAAGGCACTGATTTGCATATTGGAGCTGTAAGTGGAAATGTGTATACTTTTAAATTGTTTCTAAAAATGCATTTTACCTTTTAAACCTTTTAAGAATATGATTGTTATATGAAACATTAATTTTGTTTTTTGCAAACTTGATACAGTCTCCATTTGAGTTATAGAAAACATCATTTTTGTGCCCCCTTGTATGCCCTGAACTGACCATCATCTACTCTGCATCCTTACCAGAAGGCTTGCAGATACCATCAGGCAGTACTGCGTTTCTCAGACAGGGCTAACTGTGACAGGAAGAAATGGAGAGTGGAAGCAGCACCATAACTGATATTATCCTAAACCTCTCACGCTGCCGGCTGAGATGTCTGTTGGCAGAGCTGGAAATGGCAGTGGAAAGTCGCAAAGAGTTGACATAGCAGAGCTAGGACAGGTGCAGCAACATGCGTAGTCTGCTGCACCAGAGATTTATCCTTAAGCCCTACCTCCTGCTGATGTCATCTAGAGGAAAAATGTGCAGTGGCACAGTGAGGGTGATGCCTCGCATGTACATGATGAAATGTTTGCCCATCCTCCTGCACCAACAACGGCTCCATTCACAACCCCAAATATCACCACTACGACTTGTAAACCTGCAGTGCCATTGCACATCCCTACACCCTACCTTTGTGGAACAGGTGAGCAGGCAAATAAGACTTCATTTTTTATTCCACCCAGCCAGCTCCTGCAGGTGTCTGACATTTTAACTCATGTCACCCGGGACATAGTCGGGACTCCATCCCTGTACACTAAAAGAGTTGGTGAGAATAGCACTTTTAATAACCTTTACCATCAGCAGGAGAAGTTTCAGGAAACTAGCACTTGTGTATTCTCAACCTTACACAGCCTTTCATAATGACTGAGTAGTAGTATCTGCTAACCCAGGGGTCTGCAACCTGCAGCTCTGGAGTCAGGAGTGGGAGACGGGCCTAAAATAGCTCTCTTGATAGTGAAGGGTGCAGACCCCTGTGCTAACCTATCTGCCATGGGGAGTCAGTTCAGATATTTTGTATACCAAAAATAAATTGCAACACTTTTACATTTATCTTGAAATTTGTTAGGAATATTGCACCTTAGGGATCTTTAAGGGAAAGCTGTGTCTGTGTATTTCTAGAGTTTAATAATATCAAAAATTCTAGGCAGTATTTCCCTCTCTTCTTTCACTCTAGCTGGATGTGTTCCCCTGTAAAGAAAGCAATCCATTTCTCATTGACTTAGTGCAGTGTACTAGGTTCAGTTAATAAATCACTTGACAGACCCCTTCATAGTCTTGATTATAGCTGTTTATCGCACAATTGCTGCACAATTGCTGCTTCTCCTTCAGTCTGTTTCAGTGAGGAACATCTGAAATGGCAACTAAGAGTTCTGCTTATACTTTTACCGAATTTTGATGTTTGATTGCTGTCCTGTGGTAAAATGATGCCTTTCTGCAGTAGCAAGGGATGGCGACTGGGGCTTACACTGATATGTTGGGTTCATACTTTATTGTGCTGCTCATAAATGTTTATTACCAGAAGTGCAAGAACTGAAGAAAGAAAATTCCTCACTTTGCTGCATGAAGAGGTCACTATAGCTATCCATTTAAAGAAACAAAAATCAACGTGTTCCTACAGAGTAAGGAACTGACTCCAGCCAATAGCTTCTCACACTTCATTGCTCCCCCCATGATGAATTTTTGCTGTTGCACCTGCCAGCCATTGCTTCTTTACTGTTTTGTCATCCATTTGTTCCCCATCACTTCTAGCATGTTCCCATTTCACATCACTCCATTGGACGAGTATCCCCAGGCATCAGCAGAAATCTGCATGGCTTGAGGCTTGTTTTGATATTTCACTCCTGGCCTATGTTCTGGTCCCCAGAGCAGTCAGAGGTATAAGTGTGCCCCCCAATGCCACCTCAAGGGATATCTTTGCGCTTTTACACCTGCCAGTTATGAGCACTGTGTGCAGCTTTCTGGATGCAGACATCCTGGTCTGCTGGCCGAGTCTCCTACCTTTACTAGGACCCAGTCATGGAGCTGACTGTGCTGTCTGCCCCACCCTCCCATGTTGGCTCCTTCACTTGGGGTGCTGATCAGTCTGAGGTCATCCAGGTCTCAGTCAGGGATTTTACCCCTTTGTTTTCCATGGAACCAGCACATACATCAAAACTTTTGTCTCCTCAGAGCATCTTTTCACCAACCTGTTGCTTGTTATAAGTTACGCAAAGCCAAATCCCCATCCTTACAAATCCTGATCATTCATGAAGGCACTACAAGTACTGATCTAGTCATTATTTCTTTCCAGAACTGAGAATTCTGGATCTTTTAAGTCATGTTCACTATCCAAGGCTCTTTGTAAACCGCAGCAGCTTGGGTTTTAAGTCTCAGGATTAAATGTCTATCAGTATATCCTTGCTCCAAATAAGTATAATAGGTGGAAGTACTCTAGTGTTTGGTTTTAAGTTGGGTTCAGCTTGTGTGCATTTGTATGGCCACAGATGAAATTATCCAACTCTTTCAACAGTCCCTAGATTAACGGACTGTTCTTTTGAACTTGCGCAGACTGAAATAGCTGTTTCAGAGACGTGTTATGCATGATCAGTTCAGACTCTGCCAACTATGAATGAGTAGTCAGCTAGATTTCTCAGCCTATGCAGTGTGGCCTTCACAGAAATAAATCTCCTTATTAATGTGCTGAGACTTAAACAAGTCCTGAATTTAATGCAGTCTTTCAGACACAGTAAGGCATCGTGTCAATGTCTTGATGAATACAAAAGCGTGGAGTCACATAATGGTCTCTATTGTGCATGGAAATACTAAGAAGGCATGCACTGGCAGTAGTGGTGTTTATCTTCTGGTGATTCATTTTCTATCTGCTTAGAATTTACAAGCAGACGTGATCAGATGTCGGCAATCCATCTGCATAAATAGAAAAATCCTCTTTCAGATGATCTAGATAATTTTTTGGAAGTGGGACATTCAAGAAGTAGATTTTTTGCTTCCCCTTCCAGTCAAGAGTTCCAAGAAATTCCTGTGTATGGTTGCAGAGAGCCAGTAAAATGACTGCATAATGTTTGCTGACAGATGGCCGATTACTGTACACCCCATCTACCACCTGTACCTTGCCTGAAGACTTGAAATATCTCATGCTTAATCTTTGTGATTTAAATTGCAGTGGTTCCTACATCTGTTAGTCATAGTTGTCCCTTTTTGGTTTCATCCACTTGTGAAATAAGCTTCTCAGCCTTCTCAGATCTTCATTACCCAAATTTTCATTCTCTGTAGCGTCATGTTTGTTTCCTTAAGTTCCCCTAGTAGCTACTGTTCCATATCTGTTTTATCGGGGGGGGGGGGGGGGGGGGTTGTATCCTAATGGGAATGAATTGAATGATGGATCAGAATATTTATTCCATAAAGTTGGAGTGTTTCACTCTTTGGGGCCCAGTTTGTCTGTCTGTCTTCTCTGCACTTGTATATTTAAAAAAAAACTTGTCTGTTTCTGGATTATATATGGTTAGGCTTTTAATAAAGGCTTTAACATGTTCATCTGCTGAAGTGTTCTTTTTCTTCTAATTTCCACAACTGCTGAAATGACGGGTAATTATTATCAACTTGTTTTTTTCTGAATATTTTAAGAGTATTTTTTCTGACTCCCTATTAAATATCTGATCCTATTTTGGGCTTTCTTGTATACTGGAATAACTTAATCCTCGTCTTTTTGAATTGAATTCCAGGCCAGAGTTTAAATTTGTAACATTAAAAGAAAACTTCATTTCTTGATTGCATTTATTTTTGTCAGATGCATTTCAAAGCTCCATTGACTAATGAGTATGAAATAATGTCTTGCATTAATAAGCAGTGTTTCATTAGTAATTGATTCTGATCAATCTGATGTGTTTTTATTGCTTATTCATTTAAACCAGTCTGTTTACTTTGTTTCAGAAAAGTCTAATGGAAGATATGTCTGTCCCATGTTGTGGACATTCATAAGTTTAGACTTTACCTGGATTATTAAAACCTTCAGAAGTACCAGACTGTATGGTGTGGAGGGATAAGCCCTGACTACAGCGCAGATGATCTGAGACAATTTAGCAGCTTTGACAGTAGAAGAGCTGGGCAGGGCAGTGTGGGTGTGTGCTGTAGATTGCAGCTCACCCATCCCTCAGGGAGGGAAGTGGTTTAGTTAGCTGCAGTGCTGGCACCTAATAGAGAAGTGCAGTGCACATAGCATATAGGCTGGCGCATATGCGCAGCAGCTTTGTCAAGCTGCCTTCATGCTGTAGACATAATGGGGCTTGTGCAAGAATGTGCCCATCTACAAAACATTTGCAAGTGTTTGCTGGGTAGGAGTTAGGTCAGTACCAGCAAAATTACTGATGTCTGCCTGGATGATTGCTCCCTGTGACCACACCACAGTACACAAGGCCAGTAAAGGAGATCAAGGTGCTTGGGATAATGTCATTTTGCAGATGAGTATTTTTTCTTTCTGCAGTAACTTCTCTTTCATTTCTCCTGTGTGCACCTGTAGATGTCCAGAGAGATGATATGCAATGGGGATGTGCTAGCATATAGTTCTGCCTCTGTGGTGATTTAGCCAATTATCTCCTACCTTTTTCCCTTTAGGACAATGACACTCTCTTCATGTAGCCCTAACTTCCTCTAGGAATGGATGGCAAGGCATACCTGAGGGCACACCCTCTGCCCCCCTCCTAAGATGGTCACAGCCACACTTCCCTGCTAACACCTCAAACTCCCAAGCTGCCACTTGGACTCTGGTTAGGGCTTTATCTCTGTCTACTTTAATGTTGGCTACAAAAGGGAGAATTTGTGAAATTTCCAAAAATTGATGCCTTTGGGAAGACTGCTTTCAAGAGATCTCTGTGGACCATGTTCACATGTCACTGACACTTCAGGAATTTTTTTAATTGGCCTGTGTTGTGTCACTTTTGATATTAATTTTCCACTGTGTTGACACAATTTCCTGCACTTGTTTTCAAGGTCTTTTTTTTTTATTTATATACTTTGAGAAATCTGCATGTCCATGTTCTCCCACTTAGCTATCACAGAGACATTTCTCCACGGCTTTGTGAGCTAACATTGTCCTGTATTTATTTATGCCATGTGGTCGACAGTAGGCAGCCACATATCTGGCAGCTAGTGTAGGGCCAGTGAATGTTTGGCTATGGAAATACAGATTAGTAATGTTTTTGGCTCAGTAAAATGGGTACTGCTTATGCACCAGCACCCCATCTGACTAGGGGTCTGAAGCATGTTTTTTGGGCACACTCCCTTTTTGTGCATGTCTTTTCTAGATATCCTTCACACTGAACCTTTGCTGAGCTCTCGTCCCTGCCCTCGCTCTGGTGGTCTTCTGATTACCAACATCCATGTCTGAAACCAGATTGTCAGCATTAAAGTGGAAAATATAAGTTGTGTCAAGTTGGGCAGGCCTTTGCATTTCTTTATTTGTAGCAGTTAAGTCTTTAGTGGCATGTCTTAGCTAAAGTTGTAGTACTTTGTGGTTAGTCAAGTTGTTTTCATCTTGTTTAGGGTTTTCAGGGTAGAGTCAGCTGTCTTGTTGACAGCTGTAATTAAAGTTTGTATGCTTTACTTCCAGCTCCCCTCAGCTCACTTGAATTGTAAAGGCAACATTTAGGTTCTCATTTAATTTTACCACATGCTAATTAGATGTTTCTTTTTTCTGCTTTGAACGTCATGAGTGACAATGTTGTATCATTAAAATGTGGTTGAAGTACTGCATAGTTAACTTTGTTTTATACTCCACTGACATAAGTGTTTAGTAACTCGTCATGAAATGCGTTTGTAGTGCAGAATCATTAATACTAACTCTCAAACAGCTGAGCTTTCATACTTTCCAATATTGTTTTGCCCCGCACGTTCATATTTTATGATGCAGAAACCAGGGAAGTTTGGAGAAATACTTCTTTCAAGCTTGCAGTTTAAGGAGAGGAAGTGTTTTGAGAAACTGTCTACACTTATTGCCACAATTCATTTTATACAAAGCCTTCTGTCTCTCATCATAGTTTTAAAATGCTTAACACACAAGTTGGGGTAGAGATCGGTGTAAACATCATTCTCCTTTGATCTTGCAAGATTTTCTTTTCTATTGTCAGTATTTACTGGCACATTTAAACTGTTAACGTATGGAAAA
>NC_056731.1:194208634-194323634 GCF_019279795.1 Protopterus annectens
TACTTCCCATATTAGTCTAGAAGGTTAACTAAATGAATAACATACCTCCTTTTAAGAACAGAAAATTATTGAGCCGTATTTCTCCCGTACTCTGTGGCTAAATTTACATTAAATAAGCTCAGGAGAGTTTTTACAAGGGAATGTTTGACATTATTTGTTATTATTGCTTTCCACTCCATAACTCTGTCAAAGAAAGTTGACGAATTTAGTAGCATGATCTACCTTTTGCAAACCCAAACGGTTAAGAATCTAGTTGTATGAAGCTTTGGATCTCATGGTTTACGAAGTCCTATATGATGTGCTCCATGGCTTAACGAATTAGGCTTGTTAGGCTAAAGGTTCTATAGTTCCATGGGTCGATATTAGGGCTTCCCTTGTGGAGAGGCATCACAGGAGACATTTTCCATACCTCAGAGACCTACCTGGTGGCTAAACTTAAGTTAAATAAGTTTAGGAGTGATTCTGCAAGCCGATGTTTGACATTACTTGTTGTATACCTAGGAACATTTTCAAGGCCCATGGACATCATGTTTTAGCCTTTGAGATCACATTTAGAACATACTCCTTGAGGATCTCTGGTATGCAAGGTATTCACTGTGAAAGCAGTGCATGCAGATTTGGAAATGATGCCTTTTGCCTAAAATCTTTTACTGACCTGACAGTAGAGAGGGTGAAGTATCCATATGGTGTATTTTAGCATTATGCAAATCAACTGTTCTGCTGGACTGTAAACTGAATAATTGATTATAGGTGATGGGCAGTGTAAGGTTGGATGTCGATATAATGCTTAAGGTATTTCCCTTACAGACACAGAGTGCAAAGTTTGATTCTCACATGTGGTAATAGGCTAGACTTAAAATGGCCCACAGGGGCACTTAGCCTAATACTAATCTACGAACCTATGAATCCAATACGTACTCTGACTGCAATGTTACTGTTAAAGTAAACAATCAAAGTAGTTAAAGTAGGAGCGTGTATGGAGATGCACTAGAAGTAACGGTTTCTAGTTTCAATCCATTTATTCATAATAAAACCAAATGAAGCAAAAAGTAACCAGCAAAACCAAACCCGAACCAAAGCAAGAGACAAAAGAATCCACCAGCAATAGTGTACTTCAATTTAAATGCCCGCTTTCGTCACAAGACATCCTCAGAATGCAAGGAAAATCACTTCAGACAACTCTTAAATAAGCACATTAATTACATGAATGCAATTGACAATTAATTAGAGTTAATTTAATAAAACACAAACACTTTCAAATACTGTTAAAAATATTTTAGCTTGTTAAATAAGCAAAGCTCTAGTGTCACTGTCTTTATCAACATACAACTTCCTGTATTTTAAAAAACATTTAACATTTATGGCATCATTTAGCCCTGGAAATTTATCTGAATTTAACCGGATTTACCAAATTGTCTCACGCTGTTCTGAATAATTTTTGTAATCCCCTCCCCTTAAATCTGAATGTGCAATTTCTAAAACAGAAAATAAAAAACAATAAAAAAATGTTGTCTCTTGCTTTGGTTCGGGTTTGGTTTTGCTGGTTACTTTTTGCTTCATTTGGTTTTATTGGTCTTTTTGAAGCCATGACTGAAGCCGGAGACGATGAGCTGTTGAACTTGTCGGTTCATCCAACACCGACATCAGAAGTTACAACTTTAAACAATTTGTTAGCAGCTACTTTATTGGACATACAGAATTCTCTCAAGGTTTTGGTCTCGAGAGCCAATGAGAAGGAACGCACTGACGTGAGACCTACTAGTGCGAATAGGGTGAATATTTCCAGTCCCGATTCATCTTTCCAAGAGCTGGATACTGTTTTGGAGATGGTGGATAAACGCGAAAGGGATTATTGTCGAACTACGGCGTCTTCTTCGTGGAGGAAAGCATTACCCAAAAATGTTGCAGGCTGCAGGACAGTGCAATCTTTTCTGGATGAGGTTGTAAATCCATTTGGCAACACAGGTAAATTTTGCCAACCGTTTAACTCTGTAGACATTAACAACAAACGCGGACTCCTATTAAGGTTATTAAAGAGATACCGCTCATTGGACCTTGAAAACTGCTATTTTAAGCGATGCATTGAGTTGAACATAGTCCCTAAGGGACTAAGATTTTTTTAAATGCTCTAATGGCGTTACGGCAAACTTACCTTTCTTTAAGACCTTAACTAATTTTTTTAATAATGCTGGCATTGATTTTTTGAAATTGCTCATTGACAACAATCTTAGTAAAATGAGCGATTTAAGGGAGGAAATTGTATCCGTTGAAAGTGAACTAAAGAACCTGTTAGGCGAAGTAAATGCAAAGGAATTCTTTGAAGTTGTTCATGAAGAACTTGAACAACATACGGCTGAAGTTACCAGCCGCAAACAACTTAAACTGACTCGTGACCTTTCTTCTTACGAGAATCACAGCGCTTACAACAATTTTGCGAACAAAGGGAGTGCACCCTTTATTAAAGGGAATGATACTCGTGCACCTACTTTCAACAGTTGGGGTAAAAGGAATTATAACTCTGTTGCCTCTGGCCTTAGTGACTCAGCACCATTGGTTGCTGAGCAGGTCATCGCTGACCAGGTTGACCAGGTTGATTGTCAGAGGAGCACTAAAACTGTTACCACCACTGTTGAAAACAATGGCAATGACAATTTTTCAACCAATAGCAATGCTACTGTTGAAGATTCTGTGAATACTAATAGTAATGACAAAGAAAGTGCTGGAGACATTCTAAATATTAATGGGTCAGTTAGACCTAAGGGTAGAATTGCGACAAACATTTCTACCAATATTACAACTACTTCTTCTTCTTTTTTCAACAAGAGACCCAATCACAACAACAACAAGAACACTGTTTTAACCAGGAGTCGGACCTTTTTGGGATCGAACTCCTCAGGAGACGAGACCTAGACAGGATGTTAGATCAATTCAGTATTATTAATTTGACTGAACATTGCTTTACTGATTGTGAGTTAAGAATTTTAAAATATGGTTTGAATTTTATTCCAACTTCTACGGCTATTTTTAGCAAAACTATTATCGATATAAAAAAATTCACTAGAAAATTAAATTTATTTTATTTGATGAATTCATTTTCAGATAAAGAGCAAGGAAAAAAGATTTTAACCAAACCCTCAAATTTCACCCCTCATTTGCATCATACCATTAAGGTTTTCGAGGAACAATGTATCCAGGATATTACTCAAGTTTTGAAAACTAAGAGTTACATCACAAATGATTTAAACCATGAAGAGAGGATGGCACTTAAAAATCTGAAATTATTTTGTAAAGATTTTAGATTTATGAAGAGCGATAAGGGGGGTAACATTGTTATTATGACCCAAGAACTTTATAACAAAAAAATGTTGGACATTATTAATAATGTTGAGGAGTATGAGGCCATCAGCCTTTATGAAATAAAACGCAGGGTGCGTTTTATTCATTCTGAATTATACGCACTTCTTATGACTGGTGACATTACTCTTGATGTTTATGATTTTTGTACAGTTCAAGAACCACGCATAGGGGTTATTTTTGGCATACCCAAAACACACAAGAGTTTAAACGACCCTCCCCTCAGACCTATTGTCTCTTCACCACATTCTGTTACTGAGGGTATTTCTCTTGTGATTGATGCTGTATTGGGGCCCATTTTGGCTAGTGAAATTTCATTTGTCAAAGATTCATGGCATTTTTTAAGCAAATTTGGGTTATTTTTACAGGATGGGGATTTTGATCCCTTGAGACATACTGTTTTCACCATTGACGTGGTTTCTCTATACACGTGCATTCCTCATGCCCTAGGAATAGATGCTGTTTGTGATTTTTTACTCAAAAAGAACGTTGGGTTGACCAAAAATGCAATTTCCACCATTAGGCATTTTTTGGAAATTATTTTAGAAAATAATTTTTTCTTGTTAGGGCAAGCTTATTATCGACAAAAGAGGGGTGTGGCTATGGGGTCCCCTGCTGCACCAGCTTTTGCCAATCTTGTCATGGCCTGGTGGGAGTCTGAATTTATACCAATGTTAAATAAGAGATTTCATATCAAATTTTATTGTCGTTTTA
The DNA here is from genome assembly GCF_019279795.1 of Protopterus annectens. NCBI lineage: Eukaryota > Metazoa > Chordata > Ceratodontiformes > Protopteridae > Protopterus > Protopterus annectens. The sequence continues at coordinate 194,212,703 of NC_056731.1, forward strand.
TTGACGATTTATTTTTTGTCATTGAGGGAGATTCTTCTACTGTTGACATCTTTATTTCAGAAATCAATTTATTTTCTGATTATTTGAAGTTCACTAAGGGGTGTGTAGGGTTGCAAGCTAATTTTTTGGATGTTTTTCTTTATTGGGATGAAACTGAATTCAGATTTCACAGCAGAATTTTCCGTAAAGAAACTTTTACAAACGGATATTTACATCATCTCAGCAATCACAATAGGCACATCATTAGAAACATCCCCCGTGGTCAATTTATAAGAGCAAGCCACATGACCTCTAAACATTGTGATCTTATTGATGAATTTGATCTTATTATTTCCTTGTTCACTCAGAGGGGATACAAAATTATTGAGTTGACTAAGTTAAGCGATGAGATTTTGAGCAGACGTCCCACTTCCTTCAAAGCTTTGTTAGATTACCCTACTTCTTTGGCCACCACTGACAACAATTCTACCCATCAGAACGACATTAATAAGCATATTATTTGTTCATTGGATATGAGTTCGGATGGGGGCCAAATTAGGCAAATTGTTACTAACAACTGGAGGATTATAAAGGGCAATCATGACATACAAAAGATTTTGGGGAACCAACCTTCTTTTGTTTTTAGGAACAACAACAATTTGAAGAGAACCTTAGAATTTCATGATTTCAACAAAAGCACCTCATACACCAGCAAAACTGGTATGCATCGTTGTCACACTTGTAACATGTGTAGGTTTATTTCTGAAGGTCCGTATATCAGGACAGAAACCATTGACAGAACCTTGAAGGTTCCTGGTTATGTTGACTGCAATTCTAAGGGTGTAGTTTATATTGGCTTGTGTTCTAGCTGCTCAGCTTTCTATGTGGGCATGACGACCCGATGTCTTAAGACCAGGATAAGGGAGCACATTTATAGTATACGGAGCAAAGATGAAAACAATGCTCTCTTTAAGCATTCTGTTGTCTGCTCCTCTTTTAAAAAATTTTTATTTTCTGTTTTAGAAATTGCACATTCAGATTTAAGGGGAGGGGATTACAAAAATTATTTAGAACAGCGTGAGACAATTTGGCAAATCCGGTTAAATTCAGATACATTTCCAGGGCTAAATGATGCCATAAATGTTAAATGTTTTTTAAAATACAGGAAGTTGTATGTTGATAAAGACAGTGACACTAGAGCTTTGCTTATTTAACAAGCTAAAATATTTTTAACAGTATTTGAAAGTGTTTGTGTTTTATTAAATTAATTAACTCTAATTAATTGTCAATTGCATTCATGTAATTAATGTGCTTATTTAAGAGTTGTCTGAAGTGATTTTCCTTGCATTCTGAGGAAGTCTTATGACGAAAGCGGGCATTAAAATTGAAGTACGCTATTGCTGGTGGATTCTTTTGTCTCTTGCTTTGGTTTGGTTTTGCCATTTATTCATAAGATGGGACTAGAATTATTGCAGGTCTTGTGAAGATATTCTGAGTTTTCTCTAACCCAGCTAGACTGTTTAGCATTAAACAAGCTATTAACCATGGTTTGCAGTAAGAAATATTAACACTGATTACCTTATGAATTATGGCAGTCATTGATGACCTTTGGCTGTGAGGCAGGTCTGCTTTTGAAGTTTGCAACAAATGCATTGGTGCTATGGGTAAAAAAACTGACTGACTTTTTAGTAGGGGCAAATACACAAGCATTTTGTTGATGTTATTTCTTTATTTTTTATAGATATATGGGTTACCTTCATTTGACTGAAAGTTCATTTGACTGACAGTACTGGCAGTGGCTAGAGCACTGTAAAGTATTAAAAGGAATATGTCCTTTTCCTCATTGTAGTGCGACCCTGGAGTTAGTATATATAGTTAGGGAGTGTGTGTGGGGGGGGGCACAGCCCCCCCACCTAGTTTGGTTTTACTTCTTTCTCTTCGTTTGGCTTTTCCCAGTTAGGGGTCGCCACAGCGGATCACCTGTCTGCTCATGATTGGCAGTGAAGTTTTAGAGTGTCGAGTTGCCAGCCCAGCGCCCAACCTTCCACAGAAGGCGCACACACTCACATCTAGGGCTAATTTATAGTGTCCAGTCCACCTACAGCATGTCTTTGGGATGCGGAGGAAACCCACGAGACCACAGGGAGGACATGCAGACTCTGCACAGAAGGCACCCTGCCAAAAATCGAACTGGAGAACCTCTTGCTGTGAGGCGGCAACACTAACCGCTGCACCACCGCTATTTATATGCTTTTAACAAATATTTATTTTTAATTAAATCAGAGTGCAGCCTTGGAATTACCATTAGGAAACGCACTGCAACCTGTACAGCTAGCTCTTTGTACACCAGTAACTCCTGTCAACCAGTAGCTCAGCTGCCATTATTAAATAGACTCATCTGCAGGAAAACATACTTGTGCATTTTTCCTTTTCTCAGCTTCAGAATAACTGAAGTCCAGTGTTATATAATAACCTCTCAGTATGAACTAACAGTATGACTTACCCCTTTCACTAGCATCATCTACCAGAACAGTCTCCTCTAACAGATGTCACAGAGATCGATTTATCACACTGTGTACAGTACGGAGAAGCATACTCCAGGCTTCATTATGAAACACTATCACCACACTTGTCCGGGGCATGTCATCAGGAGAAACTTTTGTTTTGCACCCTTCAACCTTTGGTTTTACTATACAATATAAAACCAAAAACAGAGAATATAACATCAAACTAAGTGGGGGGGCTATGCCCCCCACCCCCTAACTATATATACTAACTCCAGAGTCGCACTACAGTGGGGAAAAGGACATACTTATTTTACTTGCCGTACAGTGCTCTAAACACTGCCAGTATTAATAGTCAGTCAAATGAAGTGTCAGTGAAATGAAGTTTCAGTCATTTGGTCTCAGTCAAATGAACTTTCAGTCAAATGAAGGTAACCCATATATATATATATATATATATATATATATATATATATATATATATATATATGTATATATATTTACCATGTGTTTGAATGGCAAATAAGCGAATGCTTTTTCCCCATTCAAACACATGAATCAAATGTCAGAAATGGTTTTCCAGCAAACCATTTTCGACATTTGATCCTTCTATGTTGTCCGTATTTCGGCATTACGGTTTACGGAAACGACCGCTTGCCTATATGCATTTCACTCATTCAAAGGTAAACCATTAATATATATATGTGTATATATATATATATATATATATATATATATATATATATATATATATATCCCTTTTACCAATCATTAAAGTCCTTCAAAATTTGCAGCCAATGCTGTCATAACACCATGATTGCTTCTTCTCTGGTTTCTACTATTGTCAAATTTACGGGAAGGGAGTGAATTCATACAGTCCACAGATTATTTAATTTGAATAGCAGAACAGTAGTCAGTTGTGGGGATATTTGTTGGTTGCCTTATGTCATTATCCTACCTCCTGAGTGATGCCCCCTCTGCCCAAGATACAAATATTTTGACACAACATTTTGCTTTGTTCACTCAGCAGACTGAGTGAAGTACGTTAGGCATTTTGTTTGAAGCCAAGAGTAGGAGACTTATAAGTAGAAGACAGAGAATTATTGCTTTCCTCTCCTCTCCTCCCCTGTCTAAAAAGGGTTGAGAGAAAACCATATATGACACCTTAGTACATCTACCTAGTTATAAAAACTGAAGTAAATGTGAGCAAACTGAGCCAATGACCCTTTTCATCCATGATGCAGGCCGAAGGGCTGAATTTGTGAGGTAAGTGTGGTTAATTACTTCACAAATTAAATAAAAACTTAACATTAAAAAAAAACATTTTTGTGAAGTGGTCCTCTTGATTGGAAAACGGAGGCTGGTGTCAGAAATTTACATACAGTTTACCGGGAGATACTGGTTTCATACCTTTCAACTGTCCAGATTTTTGCTTCACATTTTTGGTCTGTTCCTCATAAAATTTGTAGTTTTCTGGTGAATAACTGGAATGATCTGAGGAATGAAGTCACTAAATAATTACATTTTGAATTTGACTTCATATCCTTCAGGAAAATTCATGTCAAGACACATCCTGTTGTTCTAGCAACTTCCTAAGTTTATAAGTGCAATACCTAAAATCTGTCCCTATTTTTGGGCCTTTGTCCCCCAATTATGTCAAGCTTTGTCCAGATTTCTTGTGCTAAGAGGTTGAGAGGTATGGCTGGTTTACTCTGTGTATCATGGAGGACCTGCTTTTTACAGATGTCCTTGTAAACAACAGCAGTGTTTGACAATAATGTTAAAGATGGGGGGAGACGTAATGACAAGTAGTTGGCTTTATTGCCTTACAGCTTTTGGTGCTCCAAATTGCTTCCTGACTGGCTGTGTGCCCTCCTTTTGTCCATGTGAGTTTTCTCCTGTTTCATTTACTTTCCACTTCTCAAGATGAATTTGGGATCCTTAAAATTGTCTGGGTCTGATGGGTGCGTTGCATTTGGTATATGTATGTATATATGTGCATGTGTATATGTTGCTGTGTTGCTTGCTAGGAAAGGCCTTGGCTTCACTGCAACCCTGAATAGGCTAGATTAAGAATCCTTGAACGAGTGCCTGTTTTTAATAATAAATGGTATGGCATGGTTCTGTGGTGCTGAAGTTTAAAGATCTGACTTTGACTCAGGTGACCTAGGTTTGACTAGTGTCCTGACAGTGGAGGAGCTATTTGGTGGGAGAGAGAATGGTTGCTGATGGTGCATTCATACAGGATGAAGGGAGAACACCACCGTTGTCTATAAGCCTGACAGCTAGCGGAGGCTGAGTGGGCCACTAAGTTGCATAGAGGGCCAAGGACTAGCACCTACAAATCAGCTTAAGATCTGCAAACCAGAAGTGTACATGTGGGGGGTATCTGATTCATCCAGTGCTGTTCTAGGGATACTGGGGATTACAGCAGGCAGAAGCTCTTGATTGCTGCTTGGATCATATCCCCAGAAGAGTGAGGTCTAAGTATGGTAACCTTATTGTTGGCTACGAGAAAAAGGCTCAGGAAAAATTTCTGCAACATTACAAATTGGCAAGGGATAGGAAAAGTTAAGTAATAAAGTACTGCAGCTTATGTACTGGTAGCTAAAATGGTTACCAAGGTGAGACTCCATTTAAAGTGTTCTTTTCCTTATTATATTTATGCATCACGGTGCTTCTTTGATAATGTGCCAGTATGCCCTCCTCCCAGTTATATCTGCTTTATATGGGTAGTTTCTTAATAACTAGATTTGTAAACTATTAAGGATATGTCAACATAATTCTGTATATTCCTTGGTGATATCACAATAGGGATAGTAGGGAGTGCATCCATATATGGTAATTAGGGCTATGAGCATGGGAAGTGGTGCAGCCTTTAATGTCTTTTAACTCAGCCCTATGCTATACATCTGACATCACAAAAGGTAAAGGTCACTGAACTTTGTGTCATCACCACAGGCAGAAACAGTACTTTATGGGCATGTTGATTTAAACACTGACCAAACACATCTGCAATGATTGGGTGTGGGGGGGGAGGGGACTGTGTACCATATGCTGTACTGCTTAAGGTAAGTTAAAAAGTGCGAGGGGCCAGTTTAAGAATGTTGTCTTGCAGTTCAAAATAAAAAAGAGATAATGTTCTAATCAGCTGCCATTATGCTTGTTAACCACAATGTCATACTGTTGATATGCAATGTATGTTGGAATGAAAAAGCATGTAAATATGTGTAGACATTGTGAATAAATTAACTCTAGCCCATCATGTTTGCCAGAAGTGATATATGAAGCAACATTTGGCATATGCAGACTGTAGTGACTGATAGTGGTATCAGATGTGACATGCTAAGCACTGGGATTGCCTTTTTGGCCTGGGTTTTGTCTGAAAATGTATATACAGGAGGGCTGTTTGCGCAGGGGTCAGTATAGTGGGTTGGTATGTTAGAATGCAGAGGTGACAGAGAAGGTTGTACAGTTTGATCAGGTAGTGCTGCAGGCTGCCTGTGTGTTTTATTCATATGCACAAAGGATGTGATCATCAATTTCTGGGTGCTTAATGATTCTAGTCCTTGTTGCTGTCAGCCATTCTGGGAACTGTTTTATTTCCCAAACACATTTTTGTATTACTTTTATGTACAGCCATTTTGTTTTTGGAGCGGGTTTACCGAATCATGGCAACATGCCAGTCTGAGAGTAGATAAAGACTGCTTGGCCTACCTAATTCGCCTGTTGTTTAAGCTGCCTGTCCTACTTAACTAGCGACTTCCATTATTTCCCTGTACCCATAAGAATACCCCCGGAGACCAAAATTAGGGTCACTGTTGTTGATTAGGGTCTCTTCAGGAAGGCTGGTTTAACCAGCTATCAGCTTTGGTGTGTGAAATGTGTTGTTCTGTATCCCTTTAGCTGCCAGTTGCACATTTTCAGATTGTATCTTTTTTATTTATTTATTTATTTATTTATTTATTTTTTTTTTTAAATGGTCCATCTGTTTTGTAACACAGCACTTCCTTGGTTAGAGTCTGTGGTACACCTGTAAAGTTTCTGTTATGCCCTAACAGGTTTTATATCTTTATAATACCTGTATAAATTTTTTTCATTCTGTATGGCTTCTGTGGCAGACCATGCAGGATTTTTGCTGTTCTATGAAGTATATGTATATTTCTAGGCCCTTGTAGTTTGTAGAACTACACATTACAGTCTAGATGGTGTTACTAACTGTGGAGTGGGTTGATTTCCTGTTTTCTACTGATGCTACCTGTTCCAGTGCTTTCCGCTGTTAACCAGCCTCCCCTGCTGTTTTATTGTACTACTTGTTTTCCTTCTGTAGGAGTGGCAGCTTATCCATGCCAGTATGTGACATTCAAATATGTTTTCAGGTGTCTCCTTTCTGGTGTCATTTCTCATTAGTTTAACATGTCAGTTCAGTTCATCTCTGCGAACTCTGTTGGTGGTATTTTTGGATCTTGGTACAAGACGTATGTTGTTGATTGGAGTTTTCTTCCAGAAATGAGGAGTATATTGATTTCCATGAAGGGTGTTTTACAGCTTTTATAATTAAGTAAAATCCTGTGTTTTATATGTTTGTATAGTCTTTTAAAATGTCATAATTTCTATAACATTTTGTGTGCCATTTCTTTTAACTTGTCAGCAAAAAGACAAATATTTCATCCTGACTTTCTGCATAACCATTTATAAAGACAATGAAAAAGACATGCCCCAGTAGTGACTTTTTTTTTTACTCCACTGGCACTCACTACCTTTTCTTCTCCATTAACTCCATTTACTGAGAGGTGTCATCTCTTGGAGAGGAATATATTCATAGGTAAGTACTAGGCTAGCTGCCCTTTTGGCCCAATTTAAGTCTAGCTAATTTCCCTTCCAGAAGTGAGAACCAAACATCTATAAATAAATATATTATATACACACACACACACACACACACACACATATATATATATATATATATATATATATATATATATATGTAATCAGGGTTTGTGGCCATTTGCAGAAGCATGTATGAGGTGTGAGTGCATCACAGCATATCCAGATGTTCACTACCAGAAAAAGGAAATCATGTGCTGTTAATGTAAGCACAGTGGCACAATGAAAGAGCAGCAGCCTGGAAATCATTAGTGGTGCAGTGCTTTTGTTACAGCACTAACCTACCTTGACTGGCTGTTGTTTGTCTGTCTGAGATGTCTCTGTGCAGAGGACATGGATTCCAGTGCTTTTTTATGCATTTAAAGGTTTAATGTTAAGAAACTCCTGGAAGTGGAGAAATTTGTCCATTATATGCACCTGTCAAGAGGCAATGCTGAGGTGTAGTGATACCTGTGAAACTGGTTATGAGCCAGAGGTTTTAATGCACACTTAACGAGTTTCATGAGCTACACAAACCTGAGTGAAACAGTTGACTGGCATTTGGGACTGTCACAAAGACCATTTCAGGATACCCAATCAATCATTTGTGGTATATGGAACTTTGTCAGAATGAGCACTGTTTACCATTCAAGAATGCTGCCATTTGATGTGCTGTTATAGTTTTACACAATTGTTGCTTTTACATGGCTAACTGGGTATATTTTTGTTGTATGTTATGTAATGACCAGCCACATTTGGCCTGTTCATGTTCTTTTACTATGTAATGTAATCACTGATGTTATTTGCTCGGAGCAACTGATGTTATTTTACAGGAGGTTGCTATAGGGGACCGATGCTGTCATCTCCGAGGGTTATTTTCTTTTGAAGAGTTAGTGATGTACATTGTTGACAGGGCCAAGTAAATCTGTGGACATTAAGATCCCGTATTGCCCATAGCAGCTATCCATTTTTCTTTTCTTTTGGGAGGGTTAGACGTAGGAAGCTAATGGCAGACCATTCATTGTCAAATGTATGTTGTGTACATAGTATTTTTTTAGTAGGTGACAAGTCAGATGCACAATCAAAAAATGTTTATTTTTGGAGGAGTGGGGAGTCAGGCTGTATGTGAAAGTAAGGAATATTACAGATACCTTACCACAGTTAAACAGTCATCATTGTAGGTTCTCAGGGAAGTGCATTGACTGAGGGCAGCAAGTTCAAGTGCAGTACTGCGGCCATTCATTTTTTTCACTTACTGTTTGTCATTAAAGATGGTGTCCATTCAGAAGTTTGGTGATTTTGTAGGAGTAGAGAGGTATTCTTTGAGTGATAGTGACTGATTGTCCTAATCAACCAGATCTACAATGCGTGTTTGTGTAAAACAAGTTGAACTATATTATTGTGGCCAGGAATTACAGTGAAATGACAGAGGTACATGTGTTCAGAAAGTGGTTATTGCTGGTGTGTGCATAAACAGTCCATATCTGTGAAAATAACATTTTGTGGTTTCTACTTACAGTTAAACAGCCATTGAAATGGCTTGTCAGAGGCGGCATGAATGTTTGCTTGTTGGTGGAATTTTATGAAATAAAACTCACGACTTCTGTTTGTCAGCAGTTCATTTGATTCCTTTACAAAGGAGATGTACCCTATCAGAAGAGACATAACCTAAAATGATAGTTCTGTGTATGAAAGAGCTAAAATGGTCTTTATAGTATTTTCTGAACTTAGTGAAGAAAGCATATGTTTTGACTTTCAGAATTACATTATTGTAAATTCACAGCTTTCCTGTAGCAAATGTCTTGGGTTCAGTTCATAACAACCTTGTGTTTTTCTTTCTTCAAAAGGACAAATACATAATAGATAAGATCAAGTATGTTCTGCTTTTATATTATACTGTATCTATAAAAGTGACATTTTCAAGCATTTTAAATTTATATATATATATATATATATATATATATATATTATTTATATATATATATATATATATATATATATATATATATATATATCATTTATATATATTATTTATATATATAAATAAACTTGGAATTAGCTCTTAAACTTTGGCATGTAGCTTATTCATTACTTCTGCACCTAAAGGCAAAACTTGTGTACTGTATATAACTGTCTGTATATGCTGATGTTTTTTGTCACTGGAAGGATGCCATCATTGAAACTCTTGTGACAAGGGCATTGTATTGTAACTGTCCTTAGGTCTCAGCTGTATTAAATTTTTAATAGTAGTGTTTGATACATTTTTACCTGAATATTAAGAACCGTCAAAGAGCTACTATTTGGTCTTTTTTATAGTTACCAAATATTGGAGTTTGTGCATCCCTGTGTTAATGTTAGGGGTATGTTTTAATAGTGGAAAACAATATATGTGTTCAGGATAGATCTGCAGTGACTTGGCAGTACATCAGAAGTCAAAATCCTGTAGGTCTCCTAAACTGGGAAGTTTTATTAAAATGGTTTTATATTTCCTACCCCCATTATGCGAAGATAAAATTATGTAATGTGTATTTATATGTAAATTGCCAAAGTAAGTACATTCTATATCTGAAAATCATCACATTTTTTCTTTTTTGAGAGACTAGCTAGATAATTTCAAATGATATCAGGGATGTGGTCCTGGATTGCTAGGTGCCACTAATGGGTTTATGTAACTATTTGGCTACTTTTTTTTTTTGTTTTGTTTTTTTTATATTCCGTTTGCAAGAGGTTCTCTGGTTTGATTCTCGGATGGAGGGCCTTCTGTGCGGAGTCTGCATGTCCTCCCTGCAGTCAATTGAACTTTAAAGACATGCAGGTAGATGTGCACGTGTGTGGGTGTGCCATCTTTGAAGGTTGTGCGTTGGCTGGCAATTCGACACCTTAAAAATCCACTGCCAGTTATTAGCGGACCAGTTATCTGGTGTGGTGACCCCTAACCGGGAAAAGCCGAAAGATTTTTATTTTTTTTTTGCTAAATTCATGTACTTGACATTTTTATGGTTGAAGACTTGTATCATTAGTCTGTTCACAAGAAATGAAAACTAAAAATAGTACTTATTTCTCAGAAAATGTTCCACTTGTGCATTTTAAATGTTAAAATATTTTGTTTGTTTAAACCTCTACATTTTCACTTTGCCTTTAAGTCCATGCACTGCAGTGTGTAAGATTGAATACTGGAGTTACTAGTTTTTAAACTTTTATAAAAACATTACAAAAAAAAAAAATTAACACTTGTATGTTCAGTGAATTTGAGGTCAGAATGACCATTAGAAATTGATAATCTTCTGCGTCTTCCTAAACATTCATTTTAAAAGTAAAGGTTATTTGCTTTCACAGTAGCAAATACAAAAACTATGAAAAGTTAAAATATACATTGTTGCTGTGACTCCAGTCTTTAAAGGTGTGTTTTTGTCTGTATAAAATGTTTCCATAATTTGTTGGTACTGTCATATAAATTGCAAATTTTTTGCTTTTCATTAAAATTCATTGTTAAGCCACGGCGGTACAGCAGTAGCATTGTTGCCTCACAGCAAGAGGTTCTCCTGTTTGATTCTCTGCTGGAGTGCCTTCTGTGTGGAGTCTGCATATCCTCCCTGTGGTCGAGCGGCCTCCGAAAGACATGCGTGAATGGTTGTGCCTTCGCTAAAGGTTGGGCGTCGGGCTGTCAACTCTGCACCATAGAAATCAACTGCCAATCATTAGCAGACTGTTCCGCTGTGGTGACCCATAACCAGGAAAAGCCCAAAAGACAAACATTAAAATTCATTATGTTAACACTCCTTTGCTTTTGAACCAAAGTGCTTACCCTAATGTGTAATCGGTGATGCAGTAGCGGTACTTTTTTGTTTTCTAAGCCCATGTCAATGATAGTAAGCAATGTGTTGGCATAGACCTGTTCATTCATAGGGATGCCAGATCTGTACCCAGAGGTACCTACATTGTTGTTCAGCTTCCTAAGTTGTTCCTTTCTGAATGAATGCATATCAGACCAGAACATTTGAGGTGTAAAAAGTCTAACTGTACAATAAAACTGTTTATTTTTCATAAATTCCAACTACCTTTTCCCCTTTACCCTTGTATATGTAACTGCCTCTGAATTATATACAAATTATTTTACTGTCTTCACTTTTATCAGATGGTCATTTTAGATAAAATGAGGTATATCCCTGTAGATAATGCCTGTGTCAACATCTGCCCTAATATTTTTTTTAAACAAAGTCCTATCTCAATTTCTTGTGATCTTAATATCCATAATGATCTTGTCCAATTTCATTCTGTTTTAAACATTAGTAGCAAATTACATACACCATGTTCCAGTTAGCCAAATATATGGGTTCCTATTATTTAAGCAAATGCTTAAAGTTGCGAATGCTGTTTCGTCGAACGTGTTTATGCGAAATGGCAAATTGCCGAAAGCACAGAACAGCAATTTTTTTCCTAGGGAAAAAATCACTGGGCCATTTTCAGGACTTTGCCATTTCCTCCACTGTGGTGCGATCTCTGAGTTGGTATATTTAAGCAGGTGGGGGTGTGGGGGCAAAGCCCCCCCTTAATTTTTTTTTTATTCATTTTTTTTTACGACTCAGTGATTTTTTTTCCCTGGGAAAAAAATCGCTGATCCATGTCTTCGTCATTTTGCATTTTCGTTGTGTTTAGGTTGATTATATAGCATTCGCTAATATAATATAGACCCAAATGTATAACAGGGTTTCATTTGAGAATCCATGTTTCTCTTCCATTCTATTTTATTGTCAGTGTCTTAAGTTTTTCTGGCAGATTTGCACCTCATTTTTTGGTTATTTATATATTTCTTCCCTTGTTAACTGGAATTATTCAGCTGGGCCAAGTAGCCCCTTTTCAGTGAAGGCCTAGGGAGGAAAAACTCCAAAGTAGAGAGAGACTTACAAAATTTACAATAATGAATATTGACATATTCACAGAAGTTAGCACTGATACTACCAGAAATTAACATTTTGCACACTACAATATGCAGTAAATAGGAAGTAGTCCATACAGTGGGTATGCATGTACTTGTTACATATTAAGTGACAATTAGAAGTTACTAAGAAGCAAAGTTACTGGAGTTAGAGGGTATGTGGAAGAAAAGCTAGAGATGTGAAGTGAGGGGAGAAATGAATAGGAGGAGCTTTTACTTGGCCTTCATTAGGGCAGTCATTGAATGTAATGCCCCATTTGGCATGTATCTGTCCAGACACATGCAGCAACTGGGACACACACAGAGATAACTTAGGAAAAGGATAAAAGGCCTAAACATGTCCTACATAGACTGACTCAAAGACTCCGTATCCTACAGACTGCTAAGACGTAACCTATGTCAGGCATACAGGGCATCCTCCTACCCAGTAGTGATTGATTTACTGCACATCAGCAAGTCAAATGGCATCAGAAGTATTTGGTCTGGGGATCTAAATCTCTTCTGCAAAATTGACAAAATGATTTAGAGGGACTTTGTATATCTCGGAAAGGATATCACAATGCTGTGGAACAGACTTCCCATTCTCATAAATTTAAGTTGATCCTTGTCCATATTCAAGCACAACAGCTTGGATCTGTGGATGGGAAACCAAAACTTTTCCCCAGGACTGCCTCCTGTACTATTGATAGGGGTAGCTCCTAAATGCTTTATCCCATGCATGGTCCCCTCAAATTGTCTATGATATATTCCCAGTTATTCTCATTAGGGGTAGTATAAAAGTATCGACCATGAGATGGGTAAGGCCAGTCTCTAACCAAATTAAATAGGTTATTTCGAGCACAAAAATGGAAATTGGCTAGGCTTAAAATGGCCCACAAGGGCAGCTAGCTTAGCACCTACCTATGAACCTATAGGACGAAGGATAAAGCAGAGAGGACTACATAAGGATTTTAGAAGAAGGTTGTGAAATAGAGTAAAGAATGGGTCATGAGTGATTTGGAAGCAATTAGCAGAATGAATGATTGAGGTTAGTTAGGTTGTGTAGGAGCGGGAGGGGCTCCTGCTGTCAAGCAGATAGTTTTAATTTGGTCTGGAATATATTATAGGGAGTTTCACAGCATTTTGTTTGGCATGGTATTCTATGGTTTTGCTACATACATGGAGTACAGAGATTCTCCAAAGTACCTGCTAAACTTTGTTTTGGGGGGCGGGTGAGGGAAGTTGTTAGGCTGTTCTTGAAATGTTTTAGAATTTTCATTGAATACATTTTGACAAGGTGGACACCTTGTTATAGGCTAGTAACTCGTCACACATACATCTATGTGGAAAGCAGAATGCAACATTGCTCATAAAATATGTATTTGAAACAACACGTGTCATTATTGGTTACACAGTCTCTTTGGATCAAAACTTAAATGCATAGCCTCCATTTACTTAATCAGAGTACAAAAGACAACAGTATTTATGAAGTATTTCATTATAGCAGTGCCTTTTTCTCTGGCTGCTGCTAATTTTATATGAGTTCATTTTCTTTTTTCTTTCTAAAGGAGAAGTAATTCTTGTCACACATGCATCTGCCATTACTCAGTAACAAATGCCTCAGTACCTTCTTTTTCTGAAGAATGCAGATCTTCCCACTATAAGCCTGTGTGATGGCACAGGTACTCTTGCTTCAGACACTTCTTGACCTTTCCACAGAATCATTCTAACTTTTAACAGTCCTCTTAGACTCACAAGATCAGGCATTCTGCATTTAGCTTCTAGACACTTGTATCATTAACCCTTCTGATCCTGGGTCAGAGCAAACAGTTTGGTATTTAAATACTCCCCAGTGCCACACACGTGCTGTCATTTTGCTGTAGTATTACACAGAGTGTACTAGAAGCCCCCACCTGTAGTTATGTGTAGAATAAATTAATCAGATACATTTTACTTGTATAGATGGCACTTCCTGTCTGTGTTAGAGATGGTCTGTGTGGTATGCACCTGGTTCATTACTCTTTAAACATGCATCTAAATATGTTTGCTTAAATTGTGCACAGTAAACCTAGACTTTACCAGTATTGTGATTTCTGCAAAAGAAGCTGTTTTTAGTAGGACATTACCAAGTCTGTTGTTTGTTGTTTTTCTTTTGCTGTGTCATTTGGTTATATAATTGCTGCTTCCTTTGTTCCGTTTTACTGCAAAACCAGACTTTGCCATAGACAGAGCAGTTGTATAAAGGCTTAATATACCAGAAGATTTTGAGCTGTTTGCACTGTTATGTTACTTCACCTTCTACCACTTTTCTGTTCTTTCATCTTAAGCGTTAACTCCCCAATGCATTTAGATACATTCTTTGTCTTTTTGTTCCGTGATTAGTCTGATTTTCACTTTTGTGAATCTGTTTTTCACTCATCACCTCACTCATTGACAGAAGATAAACATGAGAGATCTTTTGACGGCCAACATGTGCAAGTTAGAACATGGTGCTTGATGAACTGATGGGAGGTATGTGGTCACTTTGCTTATAAAAGTCTTGCACTTGGAACTACATCACAGGCATGGACAAATTCAGACCATACACTGGTGAAGACATGATGTTTTAGCATTGCTTTTGTTCAGCTGGTCTTTATGTATGACTGGTTTTACACATTGTTCTGTGTACCTTTGCTGTACCACACACAGGGTTTTTCTTTTTTTTCTGATTTAGCCTAATGTGGCACATGCACCTTCTACATGTTGTGTGTGTTGGTAGATTCCTTTCTGTATGTGGTTTGACTAATCTGTTGTCAGATTCATCAGGAGAATTGGTGACAGCAGCAATACAAGCTATCCCCCAGGTTTCAACAGCATACTATACCTTTCAGGTAGGCAGCTTCTATCTGTGAAGGTAGTAGTCAGATCGGCACATTTTTCAAAAATGCTTCAGCATGAGAATGCATTTACAGAGGTCACCTAAAAGAAAAACTCCAGTTCCCTCGAGGTGTGGTGACATCTGATTTAAAGAAATTTATCCTTAGTTAGGATCAGTGTTCTACCTCGGTTAGCTTAAATGAGTAAAGGGGGCACAGTCCCTGCATCTGGCTGTAAAGGAGTATCCCCACATATATATATGCAGCTCTTGATTTCTTCTGCAGAAATTGTGTTTGCACCATAAAGTGTTGTCATTTGTTCTCGTTTTAGGAAATTGGAGAGTGCAGATGTGGGCATTAATACTTCATAGTAGGAAAGGAGTCCTTTTTTCATCTACCCAGTGAGTCCCTTGACTGTGTTCCAGCCCTGGCATCATAGCATGCTCCCAGACCTATCTCCGTGTGTGGAACACTTGTAGGCCGTGATACCCCAAGAACTCTGCCATCATAGCATTGCCGCCTTTAAAATCTGATATTTAGCAGAGCTAGATAGTTTGCCTTTCTTTTATTTATCCTCAGAACTATGATCTAAAATGAGCTTGAGTAAAATGTAAGCTGTACATTTTATTGCTCCAGCATAATTGTATTATCAAGGGTTTCTTTGCAGGATAGTTCAGTGGCATAGAAAGGATGGATACTAAGCCAATAAATAAATAAAGCTCCTGATTGATCAGATAAAATTATCCAGCGTGCACTAAAGCATTGAGCTTGACTGCTTCATCTTTAGTTCTATCAGATTCACAATTGCTTATGCTTCCTAAAGGCCAAGTTTCAGCCTGCCTGTTCACTGTTGATATTGAATCTGCTGTCAGAGGAATTTGCACCACTCAGGATTTTACAATCTTTTGACATGCCTGGAAATAAGACTGTTAATGCTTTATAAAGGTCAGGAGAATTTAAATAATTTTAGAGTTAAAATACTTTTGAGTGGTCAGCAAAGTCCTGTCCCTGTTTGCTGCAGTATTCTGTCACTCTTCTAAAACTGACATTTTAATTGACAAGGTTTTCATAATGAGTAATCAAGACAGTTGAAATCTGCTAGTAAGAGTCTGTGCCCTTTGCTTTTGCCTGAGCATGCTAAGAACTCAGTGGAATATGAATGATGTGAAACTCATTTGGCCTGATGATTTAGACACAGCTTGGAGATGCAAGATCGCTGCAGATTTTAATACAGTTAATGTACGCAGTATTCGAGCTTGTCCATGCTCATTTTCGTACTAGTCTGTGTGCCTTGGGCTTTGTTGAAAAGGAGAGAAGCGAAAAAGTGCTGTCAGCTAATAGAACAGCTTAATGTGCTGCTCAGACAGTAGCCCTTGGAAGTCTTTTGCTTGAGGTTTACTGATGCAGTAAGAAATATAGTCCCAGTACGTTGGTTTAGTCTCCATAGTAACATCACCTTGCAAAACGGTGTGTACAACTGCACAGCATTGCCTAAGCCATTGTATGGCTATTAAAGGTGCATTTTATTCACTGTAGTATACATCATTATCTCTTCAGTTTTAGGAGCATGTTAAAATTAGAAGTTTCACAATAAGAAGAAATTTTGTAGTAGCATTTCCTTTTCCCATCAGTCCATATTTTTTAATTCAGCACTTTTACTGTTTTTTTCTGTTTTACAATTTTTGTCCGTCTCGGATCCTTTTGCTACCAAATTCTTGTCATCCTTTAGGTTTTGCTGTCCTAGTACTGCTCATTGGAAAAGTCACCACCACCACCTCAGCAACACTGTTAAAATTTGCATTATTGGTCCAGAACCTTTGAAACTGGTAGTTTACAGCAGTTTGTGTAGGTTTAGGTCGGGTAGTTGGGAAAGTATTAACATCTGTAGAGCCATCTTGTTAGTGTAAGTATTTTCTTGTGCACCACCATCTTCCTCTTGACACTTAACTAATGGTGCGAAGAACAGCCAGTGCTGTGTATGATTATTTATATTTAATTACCAGGGTAGTGCACTGATCAATACTGACCAATTTCTGGCTCAGCAATTTCTGTCCTTTATGCTTAGATATTGTTAGGACCAATTCATAAGTATTTCCTCTTCAGCAAAGAAGAAATTCATTGTGAGGGATGCTTTGCTCATTTACTCACTGTTGAGTTAGACCTGGTCAATTTAATATCCATTGTTGAATGAATATATTTTACTTGCTGGGCTACAGTAGCATTTTGAATGTTTTGGACAGCATCTTTTTGTCTTTTAAAGATAACTTGCCTTTTCTAGTAGTTTTTGATTGCTAGGTGTATTTTAATGCCTTCTAGGAGTTTGTCTTCTGTTCAGTACATTTGAGGCACACTAAGTGGATTCTTGATGATAATAATAAAAGTACTCAATGCCATCATGTGTAAAACTGCATGTTTATTGTCAAGGTGCATTAGTTTATGGCACAGAAATGGTTGGGTTTAAACAAGCACCCCTTTTGTTAAAGGCCTAAGCTTACACTATAATAATTTGTGCACACCATTTACAGTTTGTGTGAAAACTTCTGCATGAAGCAAAAGTGATCTTCCAATCAGAATTCAAAAAAGCACATTATAAGACATTAGGAAAGTGCAACTGCTGTCATTTTGTCTTTCTCTGGTCATACACATGAACTACCTTCTGCCTGTCTACATAGCTTGCTGTAACTCTTCTTTTCATAGCTGGTTTTTCAGCATACCAGCTTTAATAGCCACTCTATAATGCATACATATACTGAGTTTTGTCAGCTACTCTGTGTATAATGTCATGTATGTTTTGTCATTACGACGTACAAGTCTAATGTTTGTATATACTACATGTATTGCATCTTGCCTTTCACTTTGTAGCTAATGTCATGTATCTGTTGTGTTTACCCCCCTGCTGAGACGGGAAAAGGATCAGTGCTCTACCCTAGTTAAATTAAAAATGAAATAAAATCTAAGAACAGGAGTTTTTATAATTTTATACGTTGCAGACATAAGCAAGTTAAAATGCTGTTCAGAAACAGCTCAGCGCGTCACTTGTGCAGGAAAATCCTTCATTGCGTACCCATTTATGCATTTTCTAATAACTCACTTTATCCTGTTGTAGAGTTGCATAGATGCTGAAGTGTGTCTTTGCAGTCCGCAAACACTGAAAATTAATTATGGACAGTGACAGTCTGTTAAAAGTGCATGCATGCAGTCACAGGCTTACTACATGCACACCAACGGGGAGTTTGGAAAAATTGCTAGTCAGCCTGCCTCGTGAAATCTCTTCAGATAATTTTTATTGATTTTCATGAATGTAAGGATGGGGAAAGAAGTCTGACATGGATGTGTATGAAATTAGAAGACTGCATGAAATTATTTTTGGTTTCGGACATTAACACCATGTTGCCACAGGGTGAATCACAGTTTATAGACAAAAGCTTGTTCAGTTTGATGAATGTTTTTATTCCATTTGTAAGTGCTCTCATTTCATTGACTGGAGTACCTTCTTAATTTGTGTCCATTGTAAGACAAAAGCAATCAAGCTTCAAGAAATCACTAAGCAAACTGACCTTTCCCCACCAGGCTGCAGTGTTGAATGAAAACTGTTGCCTGCTGAAGTGCAGCAACACTCACAAGTCTTCCATTTTGTGTGAATTGTTTCAAACGGCCTTATTTTTAGGATAATTTGGCCAAACAGCAAATGTATCTTCAGTACACAGTTGGGTCTTCAGACCACTGCACCTACCTAGTTAACAAATGTAAGATAAAGTTGATATGTTATTTTCAAAGTTTCATGGGTGTAACTTCTGGGGACCTTGAATTTGAGAACTTTCATACCATTGGTTTTCTTTCCATCATGTTGGCGCAGTTAGAGAGAGCTGAACTTTTATCAGTTGCAATGATTATAAAATAAAAATTAAGTTTTATTATGCTGGGTTTAATAATGTAATTATAATGTTCATTTGGTTTAAGAATTATGGATTTCAGTAGCTTGCTGTTGTCTTTTATTAACTGAGAGGGACAGAATTCAAATTGAATAGAAAACAAAATATTATTTAGGTTGATGTAGTATTTACTTATCACTTTCACTGTAATCTGTTTTAGAATTGAGACTGGCCTGTATCATTCAGGTTTAAAATCTGATTTTCCAGTTCTCAAAATTGCAGTGATATGTCCTACCTTTGTTGGAGTGGAGAAATACAACCCTGACTATGGCCCATGCAAACCTGACTCACTTTGTGGCTTTGGGTGCCTATTGGAGTTGGTTAGGGGTAGATGGAAGTGCCTGTCCTGCTGAGTGGATGATTTAGGGCCGTCTAGTGCTACAGCCCTTCAGAGGAGCGGTGGCAATGCAAAGGATGGCCTCAAGGGCAGTCTACTGCCAAACCATGTATGCAGTGACTCTCATAACAATAGCGATGGAGTCTATACTCTCAAAAGGAAGGCACTGTGGTTCTTGCTATGAGATGCACCACTTGTCCACCACCCAGGGGAAGAGTTAGGGTTTTATATCATGTGACCGCATTACCAGGATGCTGGCAGGAGCACAAAGTGCTTGGCTGCCTGAATGATGGCCCCTCTGATTGGCTTTTACTTCTTTCCTGCCGTGCAAGGGATACCCAGTATAGTGGAGTGAAGGTGCTTGAGTCCAGATGGGGGAAGCTTTTTTTTTTTTTTTTGGTAAGCAGGCCAAAAACAAACATCACATATGAAAAAGGAAAAAAAAGAAAGGTTAATATTTTTTTCCTTTGTGTTTTGTCCACACTGCCTGTGAACATCAGTTTCTGGACAACCCATTTTTTTCATCATCCACACATGCCATTACAGAAGCAGCTATCAAGTGTTTGTGTTTTTTTTTTTTTTTTTTTTTTTTTTTTGTTTATGGTCTGACCCCTTCTGCTGGGAGGAGGGGGATTTGAGAGACCTTCTTTATGCGAGTGGCTGCTTCCATACCCCTGCAGCAAAGGCTCCCATGTAGCTGTGAGATAAACAATATAGGCTTCTGAAATCGATACTAAACAGGGGTGCATGCACACACACAATTATGTGGTATTGCCTGGTATCCCTCAATTACCAAGTATCAAAACAGGGCAAATACCCATCTGCATAAATGAAGTATCAAGTGTCATTTCAGTAATGTGCCATTATCTTTTCCCAGAAAAACATTCTCTTTAGGTATCTTAGAACCAATGCCTAACAGAGCCAGAACTCATTAAACCTCAAAAAAATTAAATCTAGTTTAAGTACACCAAACAGTCACTTTCACAATAAAACTGTAGAAACAGAAGAGGAAGGAAGACATGTTGCTGCATCTCATGTCTTGACTCCAAGGTATGCAAGATGTTGAAAACAGGCATGCTATTTGGCATAAAAGTCACCCACAAACAAAGTTTCACTGACTGTATTGACTTGGTGACCCTGCGTGCTAAAACATTTTCTTTTAACATGTATAGAAATACAACTCAAACATCCACCCTCCCAACACAATTTTACAATTAAATGACAGTGTCATTCCTACTCTGCACAAGATGGTATGTGCAGCAATTCAAAATATTCTTAAACTGCATTGTCGTAACTTGTACATTTAATCTGAATATGCACTCATTCGATATGTTTTGTAGGACTGCCTTATTTCCTAAAAAACTTCCCTTGGCACCTGTGACTGCAGCAAAACCCTTCATTGCGTCATTCCCACAGGATATTCACTTCTAGTAATACATTTTTACCAGCTGGCAGCAGCTACCATCCCATATCAGAGATTGAAAATAATGGGTCAAATTAGTGAGTTTGGGTGTGACACTATGGTACTCCAGAGAATTTGAGGGTTATGGGGGAAAAAATTACAGCAAAGTAAAAAACTATTCTTAGTCTCCCAAACCCCTCCCCTTGAAATCAAATGTCTTTGTATTGAATATCATAGCTAAACTGTTCTGTAACAGCATACACTGCGACCCCTAACCGGGAAAAGCCGAAAAGACAAACAAACTAAAAACAGTGACACTAGATTCATGAATTAACAAAGTAGGTCTTTGTCCAAAGTTCTGAGGATTTATGTCGACATCTGCAATGCAAAGGTCTGATTTGCAGTGCATTTTATCAAATTTCTTATTCACTGCATCTGCATGATAGCAAAAAAAAAAGGATAGCTGTATGAAAAGCTCTATTCCTATTTCCAGGCCAATGCAAGCCTACTATTTCCCAGCAAAATGCTTAGTCTTAAGATGGCTCCAACATCAACAAACAAGCACGTTTAAAATGCTAGGGATAAGTATTCCACCTGCTGGAGACTGATTTAATTTGTCTGGCATCACTCAAGCTGTCTGTTATGCAGTCACACCTAGAACATAAAAAGCATCTTTGTCAGTGACAGTCCGAAACTGCTCAGACGTCTAGAAATCATGTGTGCATATATGGGGTACATGGGGCTTAGAGCATGTGAACTTAAAGGCTCTATATGTTACATATCAAATGTTGCCTTGTTTTAATAACTGTAGTGAATATTCTCCGGATCTGAGACAAAAAAAAGGCTGTAACTGGTTTAAAAAAAAATCAAAAAGCCAACCTCAGCATGGATGACAGCAGACAATAATATATATAATATATTTATGCATATTTGTATGTATTGGAGACAAACACATATGTGTGTGTATGTACATATTAATTCCGTGTTTTTGCAGCATACTTTCTTGTCATCTGCTTGTATCCAGTTGCCTACCTCATTTGCTTTTCTTAGATCAGTCCATCTGTTCTGAACAGGCTGGAGATATCTGGTAGGGAAATGCAGGTAGATATTCCAGTAGCAGGTGCAGTGTTCATTCATGTCCCTGTCAGTTTCACTCTGAGGAGGTGTGCTGGCTTATTTTTCCATTTTAAAAGGGGTCTCTTCTACATTGGTGAGCAGCATTTACCCTTCATTACACATACTTTAGTACAAATTGTACAGTCTTTTGGCCAGCTGTTCATAACTACCACTAAACTTTCATTGAAATAGAGTATGCTAAAGACTCTTCTTCCATGTTCCATGGTATGGGTTTTTTGTTGTTTAAGTAATCTATCAGCAGTGTGGGTGGACAGCATGCTTTTCACTGATAAACTTGTAACGACAGTGCAGTAGCTTATGCTTCCCATCTTTATTATTTTTTTCATCTTGTGATCACTAGACTTTTTTCCTGTAAATAGCTTTTCTGTCATTCTCCTTCATTTTTCATTTTTGTATTTCAGGCTACAGTTTAGTTCCTTCTAATAGGCCCATAGGTAAGTACTGGCTAGCTGACCTTACAGACCATTTTAAGCCTAGCCAATTTCCCCTTAAAAAGTGGAAGTCAAACACTGTAGCTTGTGTCTGTGAGGTAAGTACCTTAACCAATATACCAACACCCAGCCCTTTCAGACCTACTGTTTTCACCTTTTTAATTAAAATAAAATGAGAGTGCCTGTAAGCAAAAACAAAAAAGTTAATTTGTGAGTATTTTGTATTCAAGTTTGAGAACTCAAGGCCTAACTATATTAAGTTAGTTGACTGAGACAATCAGAAAAGTTTATATGATCGTAATCCAGATATTGGTGACCAGTGAGTGTGCATTGCTGGTCTCCAAATCCAAACAAAGATGAAACAAGTTTTTATTTACAAAATCAGATTAAGCGCTTTCATCCTTACAGGTCAAGGACTTCATCAGAATAAGTTAAAACAAGCCTAAAAGACATCACATGCTTACTGGCTAATACCATATAGGTTAATTAAACTGAATTTACTAACTCATTTTCTTAAAGAACTACTACTAAAAAACTGTACATGACAATGGTTAAACTGTTCAAGATCTTAAACATTTTGTGGGTATCCCACCTAACTGAAAAAAAGATTCAAAACAGAAATGTGTACAGACAAAATCATATTTATTTATTGACATTTGTTAACCGGGAAAGTCCACTGGGTCAGAGAACCCATTTTCAGTGCAGGCCCGAGGAGCAAAGCTCCACAGTACACTTAATACATTTATAAAATAGACATTTTTGACCATGATTGGTACAAAAAAATTCAGGAAAAAAATTCTAAATAAAGCGAGTATATAAAGCAAATATATAGAACACAATCATTTCATAAGGTTTATACAGAGAATGTACATTTGAAGAAAACAGAGTGGACATTTGTTTTATTTTGCACATTTATGGAGTTTGAAGTTAGCAGTAGTTAAAAGTAAGTAAATAAGTATTTAGGGTGGTTTGTTTGTGTGGCAGGTACACGATGGATTATTTAGGTAGTGTGATTTTAAGGCTGTTTTGAAGGTTTTAGCGTGGTCAGTTTGAGTTATGTGAGGTGGTAGGTTGTTCCATAACTTTGCAATGATATGGGACTACAGACATTTCCCTGCCCTTTTGTCGGGTTTAGTTATGGTTAGTAGGTATTTGTTGGAGTGCAGGGCAGTCATTGGGCTTGTACATTAGCTTGTGTGCTATGGCAAGCTGGGTATACTAGAGGTGGTGGGAGAATTCCAGCCAATTAAGATTGATAGCGTGGCAGTGGTGAGAGCGATATGGTGTTCCATTGGCAAATGTGGCTATTTTATAGTAGCATGATTGTAGTTTATTTGTAAGGGATGTGTGTAGGTTGGTAAAAATTTTACTACCATGTAGAAGAGAAGGGATGAGTACTGTGCTGGCTAGTTTAGTTTTGGTATTGTCCAGGTAAAGTTTATGGCGGTATAGCTTGCCTAATTTAAAATGTGTTTTTTTATAGCGTTTAGGATATGGGGTTCATAACTGAGTTTGTTTATTGTTACTCCTAGTAATTTGGCAGTTTTTACTATTTCTATTTCAGTACCATCTTTAGCAAAGATTTTAAAGTCAAAGTCAGGAGTGACTGTAGAGAAAAGTAATTTTTTTTAGGGTTTAGCATTAGTTGAGAATTGGTGAGCCATGATTCGACAGAAGTGAATGCTTTTTTGCATATTTGTGAAGAGATCTGTAAAATTGTTGGAGGTGGGTACTAGTGTTGAATCATCTGCATACTGGATAAGGTTTGGATATGGGGAGGTTTATGTAAAACATTTATAAAAATATTAAACCGTAATGGTCCTAAAATTGATCCTTGTGGGACCCCTATGTTCTTTTGGTAATTGGATTGAGAAGTTTGCCACCTAACACATTGTTCTCTATTTTAAGACCAGTTAAGGGATTCAAGGAAGCATCCTAAGTTTGATAGTTGATATAGCAGCTTTGTATGTGACACTGTGTCAAAAGCCTTAGAAAGGTCCAATAGGATAACTTGGGTAGGATGACCGGCATCAATGACTTTGTTTATAGTGTCTGAAAAAGAGAGTAGGGCAGTAATTGTGCTATGGCCGTGTTGTGTGGGGGATAGAAGAGCATTGTCAGATGTTTCAAGATTTGTGTATGGACACATTTTTCTAATATTTTTGATAGAGGAGAGAGTTTAGAGATAGGATGGTAGTTGGAGAGATCATGGGAGTTATGGAATGGGGAAATGATGGATTTTTTCCATAAAATGGGGATGTGGGATTCTGTAATGGAGCAATTTATAAGAATGCTAACTGGATAAGCAATTGCACTTGCTGCAAGCTGCAGATATTCAGGGGGAAGGTTGTCAGTAGAAAGTGAGCAAGGTTTTAGTTTGTTTAATACATTTTAAGACTACAGAGGTGGATACAGGTTGAAGCGAAACGTTTTGGACTGAAAAAGTATTATTATGACTACTTTTGGGGTGGGTATTATTGGGTAATAGAGGGTGGGCAGCACTCTGGTGATTAGAGCATATGTCAGGTGGAGGTTGTTTGAGTAAGTTTTGAATGGTAGTGATGAAGTGGGTGTTAGTCGTGTGCGATTTGTTGTGGAGTTTTTTCTGGTGCAGGGGAGGGATTTTGTAAGCTGCCAGGGTTGAGGAGAGTGGAGACTGACTTCCAAAACATTTTAGGATTATTGCTAGAGGTTGATAGTTTAGAGGAAAATAAGTTTTTTTTTTTTGTCCTGTATCACTAACTTTTTTGCTTTATTATGAATTTGCTTGAAATTCAGTTCATTTTGTTTAGTTCTATCTTTTAGCCATATTTTCCAAAGCTTGTTTCTAAGAATGAGAGTTTGTTTTGTTAACCAGGGGGCATGACTGATTTTGGTTCATTTAGTTTGCATTGGAGCTAAGCTGCTGAGAACATCTAAGAAAACTTTGTTCAATAAATTTACAGCATCAAGTCAAAAGAAACCACAAGGTGTTAAAAGCATTCTGTTAACTCGGAAAAACATTCTGTACCCATTTTACAACCTAGCTGTACTTAATTTCAATACAGGCTTAATACTAATATGGCCATTAAAACCTGGTTGGGGGGTCAAAGGCATTGAGTTGAAATGTGGTCCATTTATGGATATCAGCAGGAAACACTGCCATGGTCAGAATGTTTTAAACTTGTATATTTGCAGCTGTGTATATAGGTTCATAGGTTGGTACTAGGCTATCGGCCCTATACAAGCCTAGCCATAACAATTCCCTGGCTATATCTTCCCACACTATTTACTTCCTGGACACATGTCTAGCAGGAAAACTGACATGATCCCTGGGGTGAATTTCCTTTCTCCCATCCAATCGTCAAGGTTCTTTTTGAAGAAGGCCAAAGAGGCTCTCTGCTTGACATGTATGGGCAGTCTATTCCAGAGTCTGGGAAGTCTCTGGGTCAGGAACCTATCCCTCCAGCATGTTTTGTTTATTGTGATGACAAGGTATAAATCCCTGGAGCGTGTGGCTCTGAGGGATTGGGATTTCTTTAAGTGTAGCATGTCCAACAGCTCTGGGTTTGACATGGCCTTGTATATTAAGCAGAGATCGCCTCTGAGTAGATTATATGCGACAGAGTATAGCTGGAGTTTTTTAAGGCGGTCAGTATAGGTCGTCTGCTTTAGGTCTGTGATTCTTTTAGTGAGGTATTTTTGCAGCCTTTCCAGTTGTTGCAGGTGTCTTGAGAGGTGCATACCAAATGGGGCATTGTATTCTTTAATGGGTCTAATGAGGGATGAGTACAGTGGGACAATGACCTCCTTTTTTCTGGATGAAAATCCCTTAGTGATGAGGTGTGCCACATAGAAGGATTTCCTGACTGTTGTGGCAATGTGGTTATCGAAGGTGAGACCACTGTCCACCTGTGTCCCTAAGTCTCATCACACTTTTGGTGTATAGTGTACTGCCACCTATGTGGTAATTCATGGGTACATGTTTTTTTCCCAAAGGGGGTAACTATATATTTCTTAGCATTGAGCTTGAGCCCATGGCACTGGCACCAAGCATCTGTTTCTGTAAGGCCCTTTTGTAAAGTATCCACATCATTTGGAGACTCAATGTCACCCAGTTTGCAGTCATCTGCGAATTTTGTTAGCCAGAGTCCCTACTTCAGAGAAGTAGATGCCAAACAAGAGTGGTCCCAGGACTGAACCCCGAGGTACTGCACTTGTCACTTGTCTGGAGCTGGATTTGGAGTCAGCTACTTTTACAGTGTGGGTTCTGTCAGTAAGCCAGTTGGCAACCCATCGAGGGACGTAGGGATTAATGCCCAGCTTAGTAAGTTTAACTATGATTCCAGAGTGGGGGATGGTGTTAAAGGCCTTGGCGTGGTCCAGATAGGCTGTGTGGACCACCTTACCCTCGTCCACGGTTCTGGAGACCGATTCGAAGAAGTTAGTCAGGTTCAGGAGACAAGATCGGCGCTTCACAAACCCAAACTGGGTGGGGTCCAGTACTTGAAGGTTGCCAGTGTTTTTGTTTATAAGTTCCATGAATTTTATATATCTCACACACATATATATATATATATATATATATATAGTTTATATATATATATATATATATATATATATATATATATAGTTTTTATATATATATACATTTTATATATATAGTTTTTATATACATATAGTTTATATATATATATATATATATATATATATATATATATATATATATATATATTTTACACACACACACACACACACATTATATATATATATATATATATATATATATATATATATATATATATGAATTATAAATAGTGATATACAAGTGACCATGAACATGTAGTGGCACAGCGGCCTGTTTTTTCCACGATTGTATGGTCATTGAAAACATATTTGTCTGAGACATTACCCACGTCTGAAAATGTGTCCACCTTCATTTTCATGTATATGGTAATTTTGGTGCTGTAAGGATAGGGGACATTTTGTTGACTGGATAAATCTTTTAGGGATGTGGCCTTTTAGGGGAGACCAAATGTGTTATTTATATTGAGCACAGAAAACTTGTCCCAGGGACAGTGCAGGTTCTTCATCATGTGTGATTTTGGATGCTTATCACTGTTTCACAATCCAGATGAACATTAATCTGGATGCTTATCAGAAACTATCCAGGCACTATGTTTGTGGTACCAGCCTCCGTTAGGTCTTCACTCTTACTGCCTTCGAAAAAAAGAAGTGCACCAAATGGCATGCAGTTCCTGTAACTAGACATAGCATATTTTATCTCATATAGCCATATGTGCTTGAAGGGACAATTTGGTGTCTTGCCTAAAAAAGTGTTCAGCTCCAAAATGTGAAATAAGCATACAGCATAGTACACGTTTGCGCCTCTAAAAATGTCAGCACAGATAGAGGATGGAGCTGCGTCAGAATGTCTGGTGTGTCAAGGATAAATCCCTGTGTCTTAACTGGATGGTCAGAGTAGCTGTTTGAAAGTACAGCTTTTGTTTTATTCTACTTTTCTGTTTGCCAAGAAGTATTTGCATCAACTGTCAACCTTTAAGAATAAATCCAATTACTACACCAGCAGTATAATGTGGCTGACCATATATAAGGCTGTGCTGTAGTTTATATTCTACATCTTTTGGTTTTTCTATAGGGGCACAAATTCCAGTAACAGCTGTACTATGGATGTGATGGAGTCCATGTGTCTCTATATACAAATAAGTGTAACAACATTATTGCCATTTCCTACGTGTTATTTTATACTGTAGTAGTTGGAGTTAGTTCAGATATTCCTCATGCTTAGAATTCTGCACTTCTGAAAATGCTTCTGATGTGATTCCTTGGTCACATCTCTCATACCTCTACTTGCTGTGTTGTATATTTTGCTATGCTTTGTTGTATATTTTAGAAGAATGGTATTGTGTGAAACATTTTTAGTCTTTAAGCTGAGTTTTTATTGATTTCTCAAGCTGAATATTAACTTTTTAAGGAACTTCATGACTATACATAATTTACTTTTGGTAGATTATCTATCATACGGATTGCATGGGGTTTCTCACAAGATGAAAAGGTAGGAGCAGTTGAGAAATGCACACTTTGGTTTACTTTTCTAAATGTACTGCAATGCATCCATACATCTGTGTAGTAATGCGGAAGTGCATCAGTGCCACTGTTGTTGCATTTCACAGTGGTGAAAGGTTTGCTTGTAAGAGTTGTATATGTCATGCTTGTAGACCACGTTGAAAGGAGGCCTGTTTCAAATGTTTGGCTGATGGCATTTGTAGAGGACATTGTTACCCTTATATAGGCTACTGATCAGACCCCATGTAGCATGTGGTTGGCATGCAGTTTACTGACCTAACTTCCCACTCCCTGTAATGACTGTAGATGCACGACTCTTACACTGCTAGATTAAACACAAATGAGTGCTCTCGTCACCTTGTACTTCTGACTAAGGTGTTGTGCAGTCCTTAGAAGAACTCTGCCACCCTTACTTTTCTGGTAAAAATGGCTGTCCTCCAGATGGTGTTTCAGGTGTGAAGTTGTGAAGCACCCCATACTCCCATCCATGAATAACTGAACGTTCATGTAACAGTCGCTGTGTTCCTTCTACAGCTGGTTTTTCTAGCATTCACTCAATCCCAGTATTTTAACACAGGTTGTTTGTGACCCATTGAAGGCAAACGTGTCTGCTCATGGAGCTTTGGGGTACCACTCATTTAGTAAAAAAAAAAAATCTACTACTTGCCAGAAGATGCCAAAATACATTGAAAATAAGTTTTTGTTTTTATTTTGGCATGCTTGTATGATTGGCAAAATGATGAATTTTTGCCACCTGTAAATAGTTTCTGGGTATCCTGGAAATATTACTGTCTGACCCCCCCCCCCCCCCATGCCTTAGCAGATGCTAGAGTAGTATTTTGTCTTACTGGGTCCTGGGTGTGCTGTTGGGTTTCTAAGTTGTATTTAGCTGGAAAGAAGAATTGTTACTTTGCTTCTGTGATACCAGCTTTTCATTCAGGCAATTGGGTTGATGGTGTTTAAATTGTTTGAGTTTTTCTTATAGTTATTGCACTTGCTAGTTACCTTCACACCGAGGACCATGCTTCCCATATCGGAGTTAAATTGTGTGCTTAAGCTACCCGCTGTACCCTACTTTCTCCTTAGTCTGAGAAAGTTGCCCTTCTCCAGTTCTTCCTTAAAAGTTTCTATGCAGGTTAATCATACTGTTTCTCAACGCTTTCATTCAAACTGTATTCTCACAGTATGTTTAACCTTTCTTCTCGTACCTTAACTATCATCTCTTTATTCATACTTCTGAGAATATCTTTGAAAAAACTTGTTATAACTTTCTAGATTGCAGCCTCAGACTTGCATTCATTTTTGTTTCGGGTGAAGGCACACTATGCTTGTATAAAGGAATTCTGTAAAATCAGCTGTTAAGTCATCATCATCTGGTTTCTCTGTACTCTGCTGTTTTGTACAATCACCAAGGAAATGTGTTTGTGTATAAAAAATTATATATATGTATATTATATATATATATAGATATATATATATATATATATATATATATATATATATATATATATATATATATATATATATATATATTATACACACACATTTTAATTTATAAATAATTGGCATTACTATAACCCCCACCCCTTCCAAGCCTACCTCTCACAGATTGTTCCTTTCCCTGAAAGCAAGATAAACCCCCCTGGACTAATTAGTCATTGTAATAGGAACTCTGTGAATAAATCCCCATTCATCTGTTATCAATTTTATTTTAATTGTGCACTAATAAACTCTTCTGAGTGTTAGAAAGAATACTCCAGACAAAACAAATACCCCAACTAATTGTGATGTCTGAATTCAGCATTTCTAATGCAGACGTAAAGATGACCCTAAAATAAGGCATAAATGTCCTTCTAGCTTAAGGTCCCTAAAACATTTTAAGGCTTGACGGACCCTGAGAACACCATTCCACAGCTGCAGGTTTAATGAAACAGTAGCCTGCTGCTGTGTCAACAAACACTGTACTCATTGTGTCCTTTATGGTAAAGTAGTATTACAGACAGATAACCATTACAAAATATTTCCACTAATCACAATCTAGAGATTTTGTTCACTTATGTTTATCTGCCTTAGTAGTGTCAGCTGTATAGCTGTGTATATCGACTTACTGCTTTGATCCTTAATTGCTTTTTGTTAAAAAAAAAAAAAAAAAAAAAAAAAAGATTGGTCATGCAACTGATAATGTAACACACCTGAGTGTTGATTTTTGGGGATAAATGACAATGGCAAGTTTTAGACACTCATATAAAAATTCTGTTAAAAATTGGCATCGCCGGACAGGGATCAGAGCTCATTCAGGAGACATAATGATAAAGTAAAACCAAATTCCTATAACTTCCAAAAAATATTAAACTGTATAAAAATGCATCATTAAATCACATTTTAAAATACCAGTTTTGTCAGCTTCTTGAAACTGGAGCCCTTGTGCAGCCATATGAATTGACTATCAAGTCATGGCTGTGGAGGTGCTGACCAAGAAGATGGGAAGGAGCAATCGGTGTTTGCTCTCATTCAGTATGAGTACAGCTGGGCCTCATGCTGTCATGCATCACCTATCAAGAGCTGAAAGTTAATTCCAGCAGTAAGGAATGCTGTAGAGTCAGTCTGCTGATTCACATGTAGGGGTTCTAGCAGTGCATACCCTGCCACTGCAGCTCACGACTTAACAGCTTTCGCAGGAAGGAGGTAGTGAGAAATGCAGAACAAGCTGCAGGTGACTCCCAAGACTCACCCACACTGCCTTGGGCAGGATGCAGAAACAAAAGTTTGAATGATGACCCTGTAGCAGCTTGATACTCAGGCTGATACTCCCAAAAAGAAAGGAAAAAAAAAAAACAATAAAAAGACACGCATAACGAGACTACAGGCAAAATTAAGCTCCAGTTCCTTGCTGCTTTCATGAGAAACTCTGTATTTAGTACCTTACGGCATGCATTGTTACAGTTAGAAATGGACTCCACTTCATGTTTATGGACTTCTTTTAGAGTAAAAATGCCATTTATACAACTTGAAGTATGAAAATCCATGTATGCTTAAAATGTAGAAGTTGAGCATTTCCAGCTGGCAAGTTGCTGAACTACATCTTTGACTGTGATTGAATACATTGTGTTTAGTATGATGTTTACACTGATGCTATTTTTGTGGCTATGCATTGAAGTTACCTTACTGAGGTAAATCCTGCAGCAGAAATGCCATCTCTTCTTTCCCTAGCTGAGTTATCTATGTGTGTGTGTGTTCTATATTATATAAAATATACACACATGTCTGTATAGATATCTAGTGAGTTGAAATACACAGAGAGATGGAGCCTTACCAATAATCCATGAGCTTTCTGAGTTGTGGTCTTTATTTTTATTTATTTATTTATTTTATTTTACATTTAATCGGGAAAAAATTCCAACTGGACCAGGTCCATTTTCAGTGGATGCCCGGGGAGAAAAGCTCCACGTTTGACAAGAAGAAAACAAAACAAGAACAATACAATATGAATAAGTATAAAAAATACAAATGTTTAGCGGTAGACATATACAAGAATCTAGCACAATAATTCATATAGGGTTACATGAATATAATATCTTACAATATCTGTAGACAAAATATTACAAAAGAATGGTAGTGACTACATTTGCTATTTTAAATGACTGTTTACATTTCCTAGTGAGTGTACACTGAAGGAGGTAGCAAGCCAGTGTGGCTTAATTGGAAGTGAGTATATGCAAGTGTGCAAGCACAGGTGTATATGATGAGTGTTGTGGAGGAGGAGCGAAGATATACTAATTTTCAAGTAATACATGGACAGATCCAGCTTTTCCTGAGATGTGGTTTTAATAGTCTTTTAAAGTTAAAGTTTGTTGTTGCAGAGGATACATTAGTGGGAAAGTTGTTCCATTTTTTAGCTATGATGTGGGAGAAAAGGACTTTGCCTGCAGTGTTGTTTGCAGATGTGATACTGATACTAATATCATATTAATCAGTCATCGGATGCCATCTTATAGCACAGACTGATGCAGCAAGCAGTGTGTACTATTGCAAGTGAAGTTATGTTTAACTATGCAGATGTAATATGGGCCTCCACTTATGAGAATAAAGGCTGTACTAAAATGTTTCTTAACTGAGAGAATGGTAAAAATGAAAAAACTCTTAAATATGCGCTGAGAGTCACAGAATATCTACATCTAAGAAATTAATGCTGCTTTCTGAAATTAATTGGTGTACCTTGAATTTTGTGCAGTGTTGTAGCTAAATTACTTGATTTAAAAATAAACTGAGCGTACTTTTCAGACCATTAATAGCCTTGGATAAAAGTAGTAAAGTCTATTGTGAAAGGAAAAAAAATGATGTGTAAATTTGTATTGCATTTAAAATTATTGCGGTCATCAACTTTGTGAAAGACTCCCAGATTCCAAAAAGGGTCTGATACATACAAACCTTTGGTACCAGCCCTTGTTCTAATGCTGAATGCTAAAATGTGTAGATTTTTACCTTTAGAGATCGTGATAACTCATGCATATACCACTTGAATGACTACCTCTCCAAAAATCAGCACAGTTATTAGGGACCTTGGGCAGATTTGTAGACATTGAACTCTCCTTTCAGCACCATGCATATGCTGTCATTACAAATTTCATCTACCTAGCCCAACTGATTGACAAAGTATGTCTTCTGGGTCCACAGATGATGATCTCCTGTACTCCTACCTGGTTATGTGTATGATAACATAATGCTGTCTTCAGCATGTGCATATCTGTTCAAACACTTGATCCATTATGAAACACTGCAATGATTTATTAACAAGAAAATCAAGGGACTAGGTTCCAGCACCTTAAAGCTCTATCTTTCTTTCCCTTCTGTACAGACTCCTGCAGAGTGACCACTTCCGTAGACTACAAGGCCTAAAAATGACCAAGTCCTGCATAATCTCTTACTGATATAGTATCTCATTTATAGCAGCTTCCTAACCCTCTTCAGACACAACCTTGTTGAGTGGATGGGTAATAAATTCATCCCAGGTCTGCCCCCCCATCTTTCATGGAAAGGGGTAACGTAGTGAGATTTGCAGTGGCTAGGTTATGGATAATCTGCTCAATTATTTTAGTAATAACCTTTGAACATAGGAAGGTACTGTTTTTTGTTTCCTTGTACCTTAATGTATAAATCATTGTAAAATATGTATGTATAATTTTAAGTACAAATCCATTCTGTAAGTGTATTAAGACAGTAAAAATATTGGTTGTACAGTAACGACACAACTAGGTGCCCAAGAGCACTTAGCCTTTGGTGTTGTCCTTTACCATGCAGCACAGCGTGGTCTTATCACACAACTAGCACCCTTTTGTGCACTGCTGTTTTTTTAACCTTGTATTTTTATTTATCTTTTATCATTTGTTAACCGGGTTAGTCCAACTGAGCCAAAGGCCCATTTTCAGTGGAGATGCGAAGAGAAAAACTCCAAAAAAAAAAACTGCAAAACTTCAAGACTGTACAAATGAAAATAATACATAAAATCAGGTTTGTACAAATAGAATATGGATGGTTACAAAGGAAGTTGTTTACGGGTCAAATGGTACATTATAAAGAGAAGAGATAGGTATTTCATCTTCTATTACTCAAGTCTATGTAAATCTATAGCAAGTTAATATTCATATTGGAATTACATTGTATTACAGAAAACAATCTAGCTAGGCAGTGCAGCAAGGATGTGGTTGCTATTTGCATAGAACATCTGTACAGTGACGCAGCTGGTAGCTAATAGAAATTGTGGTATAATGACTTCAGTCCATCAGCAGCTGAGTGCCTGCTCTCGGACTGGTTGCTTGTGGTCACTTGAGATTAAAGTGGTATTTGATAGACCCTGTCTGTTGCTGGATTAATTTTCATGAAAATGTGTATCCGCTGCTTATTAATACATTTGTAGTCATGCTGAATAACTGTGTATAATCCACATCAAATTTTGTAAGTAAGTTTGGCTTTCATGTATCTTTTAATATTTACCACTGTCTTATGTACAGTAAGCTTATATTGCGTCTAATTACTGAAGGAAGGGAATTTGTACTAGGTTCTTCAAACTTCTTCTCACTGTGTTTGTCTTCCATTGGCCCAGACTATGAAATGCAGAATCCTTATTTGGGAATTTGGTCCGTAGTAGTTTTTTGCTTAATGTTTCCAGTCTTCAGACTGATGTGCTGTTGAATGTTGTCACTTACTGCAGCTAAGCTGTTGACCTGCATTTCTGTTGCACTAATTGGTACCTCAAGGATTTATGTACCTTTGAGAGCCGTTGCTGTGCCTGCACTGCTAGACATCACCAAGATATTTAATCAGCCATTATACAGAATGTCATTCTCCTTGTTATATAGACAATAGCTCTGGGGCATTGTGATGCCTCAATATTTGCTAACATTGTAAGCTGCAGGATTTTTTGTTTTGTTTTTTTCATTTATTTATTTTTATCATTTTTGTTATTTTTCAGTCACATTTAAGGCATTAAAATTGGTCTAAAATGAAAATGTTTGCACTTTTGCCAAGCATGCCTGCTCACACGTGCCACTTTATGAAGAGGTATAGAAAAGATGAAAATGGATTTTGTAAGGCTAAAGAAAAATAGGTTAAGTTCTGTGTCAGAAAACAAGCAAAATAGTTTAAGCATTTGAGAGGGAAAAAACCCAGGAAAAGTACACCACTGGGGAGTAAACAGTACTACTGGCAAAAGTGGACAGAGGCTTAGAAATAATTTCAGATGATCCGAAGGTAGCGAGCATTGTAAGAAAGCAACAAGGAAAGTTCTGTGATGCATATGAAGGTGCTGATGGAAGAAGACCTCCGGTCTCTATAAAGTTGCTTGAGTAGTGTTCTGATCCATGCTACTGGGAAAAAAATTCTACCCCCTTCTCAGACGTCCAGGTGTCAGCCATGGAGCTGGTGAGGAAAGGGTACCAATGCTGGTCTAACTAACCGGGGGGAGATGGTCTGGTCTGCTGTGTTGCTGGCACCTGCTGGAGAAGAGAGAGAAGGAAGGTGTATAGAATGCGGCATGTGAGCAAGCAGGTACGTACTCAGCTCTGACAAGGGATATTTCTGTAGGAGTGCTCATGTGCAAGGAGGAAGGCATAGAGTTTCCTCAAATCTGCATTTTCCACATCTTCTGCCAGGGTAGAGGGTAGATCACAAGAGAGAGAGTCTGCTGTCTAATGCCTGGATAATGGCTTCACCCATGATTTGCCATGGTGGGATATATAAAGGACCTGTAAGGTATCTGAATGCTGTGGATAGTAGCAGTCAGTGGCCTCAGTGTTAAAATATAATCCTGTTGTTACTCCATGTATAGACAGCAACATACAGCCTTGTAGACACCATCTTAGTAATGGCATAGTACTAAGGCATTTCAGAAAAGGGTAACAAAAGTGGCAGGCAGTCTGCAAAAGTCAGTGTAAAGTAAAACTTGTACGTATAGTGCTAAGGACACCTGGATGAATATGATGATTGTTGAGAACTAAAAGGAAGTAAACAAAGTAGCCATCTTTCAAACTTTTCTGTGTTAACAGCGATGCACTGAAAAAGAAGCTCGTGGAATTATTTTTCAAACCAAAAGGGTGACTTGAACAACATTTCTTATGAGAGGGTTGAATCAGTATGGATAATGAATTCGTATACACATGGAACAAATCGAAGGCAGTTCTTTTATTGGGGAGATGAGGTGGGGAATAAGCAAGTGCTTTATGGAGAATCTGCATCTTTTAAGATAGATAATTGGGCAAACTGGGTTAAGCATGGCTAATCTGTGTCTGTTGTCTGAGGTTTTCTAATAAAACTTTTTTTTAGTTTGACCTCACTGGTTGACAAAAGTGGTAGCACCACTTCTGACTTACTGAATACTTGAATATCTGCAGTTACAATATGTTTCTAAACATTATGGCTACGTTGATTGGATGAAAGTGGTAGAACTCTGGACTACCTGAAGATGCTTCCTTCTGTTTACCTAAGGCATTGGATACTTCTGTGTAAAGCAGTAGTGATGCAGCTATCCTGGGGGTGGATGGCAAGTTAGTACGCTTGATAGTAAAATAATTAAATTTCCAAATTACAGGATGCAGCAACCAGTGCCTAGTGCAATCTGACCTACTGTACTTTATAGATGGGTTAATCAGTACCAGGATACCATGGGGTTTATTGGTAGAATGTTCTTGTTGGTGACAGTGTAGGGACAACAAACAAGACAATGATGTCTTTTTCGTCAGACACCTTTGCTGAATTATCACTTGTGACATAAGCAAATTTACATTCATATAAAAGTAATCAAACTATAATTAACAAACATTACACCACTTATATTGCTATACATCATATAACATAAGCAATATTACATAAATTATTAAATTCCTGACTTTTTTTTAAACAAGAAACATCTTTATTAAACCATCACTTACTACATAGGCAATCGGACATTTATATAAATCAAACAAACCACACCGACACAGTCCTAGTTGCAAGCATTTTATATCACAAATCATACTGCCATACTCCCACATGCAAACATTACACATCACTTATAATCATTCCAATCTTTTTCACTCAAACATTACTTAGATCATTTAAGATGTGCTGCCTTTTAAACCTCATTCCTACCCTGTATGTATTCCCACAATTCCCATTTCCCCATGTAGTTTGCTCCTCTCCTTTTCTAAATATCTCAATTCTAGTTGTTTTATCTCTGTTACTATATTCATTACTAGTGTAGTCGGTTTAGATTTTGATTTCCATTTTCTAGTAATTGCTTTTTTGACAGCTAACATTATTAGAGACAGCAAGGTCTTACCATGTCTAGGCAGTTTTGATTCTGTATCGTAGCTCAGAAGAATCATCTCCCTAATCAGACCAATCTGCCCACCCAGCATCTCCGAATGTGCATTCGCAGGGAATCTTTAAAGTCTACCAATTCACTGCACTCCCCAAAAATGTTTTCAGTTACTTCTTTCTTCCCCGTCACACCTCCAACATTTACTGTCTGTCTAAGGAAAACTTCTCTGGAGTCTACTTGGTGTATAGAAATGTCTATATAAACATTTCCAGGCACAAATCCTAAATGTTCTAGATTTTGTTACATATTTGGGAGATGCACACACATCCTCCCATTGTTTCTTTGTGAATTGCTTATCCAATCTATTCCCAATGCTTTCTAACCTCTTTTGATTGATTCTTAAAGTTACCATGCAATATTTTATATGCTGTATTAATTATTCCTTTTTAATGGCAGCTTCTGTTTTAGATTCTGCTAAAAACTCAACCAGTGCTGGTCTTTCTTTTAGGATCCCCATATTTCTCTCTTCCTTCCCTATCGGGGATTGATATCAGAGTGTAGGCACTCTCTAACCTGCAGTCCAAATAAAATCTTGGCATCTTCCCCTTCTGTCATATTTCCCTCTAGTTATTTGCTCCCAGTACCTTGGTTTCTTTGCCAGATTTCTCCAATAAGACAATGATGTCTTAACTGAAATCAATGTTTCAGTATTCATAACTGGCTGTTTTTCTGTTGATGTCCAGCTGGTGTACCAAAACTTTACCTTTCTAAGGGCATGTGTCCTAAATGTGACCTCAGCTAGTGTGCATTGGGTATAAGGATGGGAGTATGCACAAGATCCTCTGAACACAGGTCATGCACCTGTCGAACTGATTTGCGTTTGTCATTGGTACCATTGATTCACTAATCTTTGTCAAATAAGTGCCCCATTGGAGAACCTTCTTTTCTTGTTCTTAGACTATGGCTTAAATTTGTAAGATGACAGCGAGGAGAGGTAAGTGTGAGTGCAGAAGGCAGATTCTGTACAAGCACTTGCACACCTTTTTTGTCTAAGCCCAGAACGTGACTACATATCATGCTCTATTTGTCAAGCCATTTGTACTCAAGACCCTCAGATCAAGACTTTCACTTAATACCTTTTTTGAAACACTGCGATTGAAACACCTAGCTCATTCTAAGATGGTGGACTCTCTGGCTTCTGACTTATTTATTTATTTTTATATTTGATTACTGGGTTGGTCTGAATGGGGAATCAGGTGCCCATTTTCAGCAGAGATCCAGGGAAAAAAGCTCCACATGCATGACCATCATAAAAAATACAAAAGCGCCACATATATGATAAAAATACAAACGTCGG
The DNA here is from genome assembly GCF_019279795.1 of Protopterus annectens. Classification (NCBI taxonomy): domain Eukaryota; kingdom Metazoa; phylum Chordata; order Ceratodontiformes; family Protopteridae; genus Protopterus; species Protopterus annectens. Next base: position 194,251,278 of record NC_056731.1, read on the forward strand.
AGATAAGTACAAATTAATAAAGCAAATAGTAGTATATCATAACATAGTATGATGAGAAATTACAGAAGTGTACAGTAGTAAAACAGAAAATATAATGTATTTGAGTAAGAAAGTGCAGTAATATATACAGTTTTATACATACATTTAAAAGTACAATTTGTTATGGTAGATTTTTTTTCTGTGTGTTTGACCTTTGCGTAGTGCCAGAAGAAGATTTATCTGAATGGTGGTAGTAAGGCTAGCCATGGTCAGTATAGGAACATTGCCAAATGAGATTGAGGTGGGCTTTTAATTTGTTTTTAAAGATGGGACTGCTGTTTTGCAGTCTGTCTGGTGGAAGAGAATTCCAGATTTTAACAACTGTAGGAGTAGAGGGATTCAAGCCTGAGAGATCAGGAATCTTGTTTGGGCGGTACAACAAGTAATGAGCCGTGGTGAGTTGGTTATAGTGTAGTAAGTTGGGGAGTTCTAGCTAACCTAGTTTTAGTGAGTGACAGTGGTGGGAGCAGAAATTAGAGTTGTTTGCAAATCTACCTATTTTATAGCACCTGGACAATTTGTGTAGGTCTGTCTTCTTAAGGTATTTTTATACAGAGGATGCATAAAGCAATGTAGAAAGAAGGTGAGTTCTGGATATAGTACTTTTGGTTAGATGGTTTTTGCAGCAATATAGGGTTCAACGTTCTTTATGAATTTTTGGATATGGTTTGTGCTATATGTTTGTCAAACTTTAGGTTTTGGTCAAGTATTACACCAAGAAGTTTAGCTTATGATACTGAGGAGATGTGGGTGTTTTTGGCAGAATTGATAGAGAAAAGAAAAGAGTCAATAGTTTTGGTGGTGTAGAAAAGCGTAAGTCGAGTCTTTTTGAGGTTAAGTATTAGTTGTGAGTTTTGTAACCAGTTTTTGATACTGGAGAAGGCCTCTTAGGTTTTACTCTGGAGTGTTTGGAGTGTGGGGGCTGAGCGGATCATTGTAGTATCATCCGCATATTGGACTAATGTGTCTTGCTGGGTGGAGGTGTGGAGGGTGTTTATAATGATATTAAATAGTAGGGGTCCCAGTATGGATCCCTGTGGTACACCTACTGTTACTGGGAGAAGGGGGAAGAGGGAATTATGCCACAACTGTTTGTTGGCGGTTGGATAGGTAGTCTTGAAACCAGAGCAACGAGGGTTGTTTAGGTTGAGTTCAGCTAAGATAGTAAGTAGTTTGCTGTGGGATACTGTATCAAATGCTTTGGTCAGATCAAGGAAGGTAGCAGTCACTAGGTTTCCTTGGTTCCTATGTTGATTGACAATGTTGGTGAAGGATATGAGTGCTGTGGTGGTGCTGTGGAATGGGAGAAAGCCATGTAGGGTGTTGGTGAGGAGACTAAATGTATCATCAGCTGAGAATGGATACACTTTCCAAGGATTTTTGATAGGGGGGATAAGATTGCTATGGGCTGGTAGTTGGTAAGTTCAGTTGAGGGGATCACCTTTGTGTAAGGGTATTATGTAGGAGGTTTTCCAAAGGGCTGGAATTGTATGCTCATTGATAGACAGGTTGATAAGTATCGAGATGGGATAAGCTATAGCACTGGTGGCAATTTTGAGTTATTCTGCAGGGAGTTTGTCGATTGCCAAAGTGGTGGGTTTTAGTTTAGTGAGGTGCTTGTATATTGTGCTGATAGGAACTGGTTTGAGAGTGAATGGAAGGTATGAGTTTGTATTACTCACTAGTTGCAGGAGAGTGCAAGGCTGGCTGTTACTAGTTAGGCTGAGGATGGAAGAAGTGAAGCAGTTAAACTAGGTAGCTATCTCTATTATTGTCTCCTCTGACATTGGGGGAAGGGGTAGTGGGTTTGCCTGGTTGTAATACTTGGTTGACAGCTGCCCAGAATTTTTGGGGGTTAGTGGCATGTTTTACTTTCGTAGCTCGTGTAGCGATTTTTCTTATCTTCCTTATCTTCCCCCTAAGAAGAAACTCTAGAGATCTCGAGATGATTTGCAGTGCGATGTTTGAGTCCGCGATGTTGAGGTGGTAGAACCTGCAGTACATCAGATTACCTCTCAGGTGCCTGCTACTGAGACCCTGTTGGAGGCCGCTGTGGCCCCTGAGCCTTTGCAGACTGCAGATACCTCGGATGAACTGAGCCTTATCTCGGAGGGCCAGCATGGAATCTTACAGATCCTTGTTCAGGAAGAGGTCCCTGGTACACTTATTGAAATAAAACAAGGTTCCAAACCTCCAAGGTTTATGCAGGCAGATGTCACCCCTAAAAAGAAAAAGCAGAGACAAGCATGTGATGTCCCCTGAACCTTCCAGAGAAAAAGAATGGATGGACTTTTTAAAGTTACATGGCCCTGAAGCCTCTTGCTTCTGTGAACCAGCTACCCCAAAGCACACCACAAAAGCACTCCAAGGACTCTTCCTCCTCTGAGGAGGATCCAGAACCCGATTCCACTCATTCTCTGGATTATTCTTCTCAACTCCACTGCCTGACTCTCCCTTTGGAGAACCTTTTCAGAGCATGATGAGACACTGACTGGCAGTCAAGGCAAACCTATGAGGTACAAAAAAAATAAATAAATAAAATAATGCAACCTGCTGGAGATGGGTGTTTTGGCTGCTTCATCAGTCCCCCCCCCCCCCCAAGTCCTCAAGGCTTATTAGGGTGCCTTTCATTCTTCCTAAACACCTGACTCTAAGCCACCTGCGTCTAAAGGATCAGACAGGTTTCATAAGGTCCTAGAGCTTAAATACCTGTATAAAAATCCTATGTCTGATCTTGTAGCAGTTTTTTTCTGCTAGGATAAGCCATCCAAGCTACTTCCCCATGCTAATGCTCTCCCCTCAGACAAGAACAGCAGGACCTTGAATAGATAGGGTAAGAAAGTCTGCACCTCCTCCATTTTTGGATTCAGAGCTATTAATTCGCAAACACGAACGACAAACTGCCTGCTCTCTGTGCTATGGTGTCTGCATAAGTTCATGACAGAACCAACCTTAGACAGCAGACTTTAAACAGCAAATGCAGTCTCCTCTGTCCCAAACTTCACAAATAGACAGACAGAACATCAAATGCAGCTATGATGCAGCGGACAGTATTTTTAGGGCTGCTACCACAGGCTCATTTATAAGACGATATGCATGACTATGAGATCAGCCCTTCCCTTAAGACTTCAAATCCAAAATCTGATTCTCTTTTGGACAATGATCTTTTATTTGGACCACAAGCCGCCAGTCTTTTCAAAACTCTGAAAGACTGCATGCAGATTCTCCTCTCTCCAGTTCCTAGGTACTGTAGGGACTATCCAGCCAAATCCACTTTCTTTGTTATGAGGGAGACTAGGTCCTCTCACAAATATAGAAAAACACCTAGGAAAAGATTTTCTGACAAAGCACAAAGGGATTCCCCTTTAGAGAGGCCTCCCTTTAGAAACAAAACTCCTTCCTCCCCTCCCTCCATCCCTCTACCCCGTTATCAAAATGGTACTCCTTTCTTCCATTCTGGGAGGTGGTGACTACAGACAAATTGGTTCTGATGATTATCATAGAAAGCATCCTCTCTCTGAAAGGGATTCCCCATTCACCTCCCAACCAGTTTCTTTTGCTCAGTCCTATTATTCAGGAATTTCCAGAACAGAGCACCTTCATAGGAAAAGGTTTTTATTCCAAGGTCCTTCTTATTCCAAGGAAGGGCAATCTAGACCCCTTCTTAAAAGTGCCTACCTTCAAAATACTATCTGTCCCACACTCTACTGCTATTCATTCTTCCTCGGGTCTTTACGGTGTCCCTAGACTTCAAGTATGTCTGTCTTCACATCCCCATCCATCCTTCTTGCAGGAAATTCCTCAGAGCCTTCTCTGGTTCATCACGTTTTTATTTTACTGCTTTGCTCTTTGATCTTTCTACTGCCCCAAGAGGTTTTACAAAGTGGCTAGCACCTGTTGTAGCTTTCTGCCTCACTCAGGGAATTCCAGTTTTCTTTTACCTGGATGACCTGCTGATCGAGGCCCTGTTCACAGATAACTCTCCTCAGACTTCTACATTTCATAGTACTGCACTTAACCAATCAGTGGTTCACCGTCAATTTCAAAAAATCGCATTTCACCCCCACTCAGGATCTAGTCTTCCAAGGTTGCAGCTAAACATAAGCATAATGCATGCCTCCCTTCCTCAGGAAAAAGTACAAAGCCTGGTAAGCTTTTTCCAAACTCTGTTCACTGACTTTCTGCACAGCAAGGGAGATTCTCAGGGATGTGGTGTTTATTGCTGCATCCATCCCAGTGATTCCACACTGGCCAGACAGTTGTACCTGAAATCAGTATGGTCTCAGCACTGACAACCTTTGGACACCCTGATTCCCCTGCTGCCGTGTATCAAGAAGCAGGTTACTCTCAACCTGGGCTTTTCCCTTCACCCTAGCCCCTCACAAAACAATTCTCCACACCAATATCTCAGAGAAGGCTTTGGGACCTGGACAGGATCCCACAAAGTACAGGGGAATGGTCTTCCTCTCTACTAAAGGAGCATATCAGCCTGAGAGAAATGAGGGCCCTTTTGCAAGCTGTGCAGACCTTCTAACATCTTTGGAAAGTCTTATGGTGCACGCAGGCAGCACCACAGTGTTGTGCTATATAAACAAGGAGGCATAAGGTTTTACCCCGCACCATTCTGTGCATTTCCATTTCCAACATCCATTTCCAGTCTGAACTTGATGCTCACATGTTGGATTAATGTGTTCATAAGTGTTTACTAGGCTAACAACCATAGGGGCCTTTTTAAGCCTAGCTATGCATTCCAAATCTCTGACAAGTTCTGATACCCTTGATAAGTGTAAGAAGGGACTTGGGAGATGAAACATTTGCAAGCTCGGGCCTGGGAGATGAAACATTTGCAGGTTGCCTGAGCCCACCAGAGACAGAGGTGCTAAACCAGGGATGAAGTTCCTGTTCCTCAGACAGTTGTCCAAGTTACAGCTGAATTGGGTTAGGCAGGAACTCTGTTTCACATGGATGTGTAGCCTGTTCCACAGAAGGGGTATTCTGTGGGATACATACCAGTCTCTCCAGCAGGTCCTGTTTATATCACAGGCAAGGTTTAAGTGGAGTGGGTAATTCTGGTGCTGTTTGTTATGCAGAAGGTCCATCGGGGTGGGGTCTGACAATGCCTTGTATGCCAGGCGTAAATCTCCCCCTCAACAGCCTCTAAGAGGTGGAATACGGGGATAGAGCTTTGAGGAAATCTGCATAGGACATGTTATTTATTTTTTTAGTGAGGGACCTCTGTAGACATTCCAGTTGTTGGATATGTCTGGTTAGGTACATACCAAAAGGGGCATTTGTACTCGGTGATAGGTCTGAATGCCGAACACAATGGAACAATGAATTCCTTGGACCTAGATATCATTGCCGAAGTTGTAAAGCTGACCTCATGCTGTAGGGTTTTATTGCTTTTGTGTACTTTACACATGCTCTAGGATCTGGAGTATTGCAAGCTGACAGATTCAGTGACTGGTGCCCAGGTTTCTCATCCCATGGACAGGGCTGTACTCCATGGTAGAAGTCAATGGGTACTGTGTTTGCCAGACATCCCTTTAAAATGAACATTAATGGAAGCTTGTTGATGGTGTACATAGAGTAATGTACTCAAACTCTTAAGTAAAATCTTGGATATATCTGTTGGAGTACAGCAAGCTGTTATAGCTTGCATTTTCTGTAGCGAGCATAGATTAACGCTCATGTCATATTGATTTCCTTGAACGATTATGCAGTTGGTACCCTTTGTCTATAAGTGGTCAAGTGTAATGGGGACTAAGTTGACAAATGAGCCAGAATAAAGAAGTCACTGGGGTTGCAAAAATAAAGTGAATAACTGCTAAAAGTGTAACTGCAGAAATTACGTGTTATTTCATGTCTTTATGCCAGCATTGCATTTTTTGGAATTGAGCTTTGAAGGGGGGGGGGGGGATTGTGCTGCTGAGTTTACACAGATACAAAATTCAGAAGGATATACTGCAGTTAAGGACAATAGGATAGGGAAAGAGTGGCTCCATCCAAAAGGGAAAAAAACTGTCAGATAGTTAGTCCTGCCCAAAATTTAACTGATAGTTCTGAACAGTAGGCAGTAATAATTCCTATGTGATAATTTTTGTTATAGTAAGACAATTCAGAAAGTTGTTTTGCTTAGAGATGAGACACCATTGGTTAATTCAGCCTGCGTCCCAAGATGTCAGAAACTTAGTATTTGTGTTAAATCAGATATAAATTGTATTTGTATGTGCCTGTAGTGGTTTAGACTATCTTTCATCATTTTATATTTTCCCAGTTTTAAGTAGCAACAGGGGAATTTATTGTTTAGGCATACATTTTCTTTAAAAGAAATCAAAACAAGGTTGTTGATAGTATTCTTTGGTTTCTCCTGTTTTGGTAATCAAGGCCGCATAGATGCAGAAGTCTGGGCCTTTTGCCAGTTTACCCGAATAAACCATTTGTAGGTGACTGTTTTGCCAGCTTGACAGCGGGAGTAATATTTTTAATATGCCTTTTTTTTCACTGCACATTACATCACATTTGAACTTTTCTCCTTAATGTTTTGTCTGTTTTGAGGATGTGAAATCTTTTCAGCTTGTGTGAAAAAACCTAGGGCTAGCAGCCAAAGTTTAAAATAGTCTGGGGAAAGGACCAGCAGCATAGTCCAGCTGTTAGAGGATACAGTGCAGTGATGAAACTTGTGGCATGCATAGTTTAGTTCAGGCAGCTTGTTCCAAAGGGAAACCTCCACATGCTGTGTTGTCAGCACGCTGTAAACCCAGGCTGCCCAGGACAGTGGATAGTAATGGTGCCACATTTCTCTGTACTAGCCAGGATTGTTCAGCTCTCTAAAGCTGAAGGCATTTTTATGTACTTAGTTTAGCTGAGATACATTTACACAAACCTCTAGTCTTTTCAGTGGTATTTGACTCTCTATAGCATGTCATTACAGGGCTGTAAAACAGTTGTGACACTTCTGTCTGATTTTGGAAAGTTATTTGTTGGTCATTGTAAGTTATGATTTGCGTTTCAGAAAGACATGATGTACTCAGTTTTCCACATTTCAGACGTGTTTATCTCAGAACATGTGGACTAGCAAAAATCTGCTCTACAGGCATTTCTGGCTTGGATTATTCTCAGTGAAGTTCAGCTGTAATCATTTGTTGTATTCTTATGATTCTCAAAAACTGCATTACTTTCCTGACAGACATTACTGAACTCATGTAAGCTGCTTGAAAGAGTGCTTGCTTTACAGATCATTTATTTGTTAAAATTTTACACAAGCAGAAAGGATGAACAGTCTGAACTTTTGTTTTCTCTGGAAATGTGCCATGTGCACTTGCATGTGGATAGAAACACTTGAACAGGTTATGTAGTATTCCTGGACTTGTGTTGAGACCAACTGATCTGGGCACAGAGTGTACTCCACACGGCTTTGTGTGTAACTACTGCACAATTTGCATTTCCTGGAGCTGTTGGCGTGTCTCTTAGTAGTAGCACATTTTCATTCAAGCTTTGTTTTTCTGTCACTGAATACTGAACTCTTTATCAACATTAAGGACCTAGGAACTATACACAATGACTGTCTATTAATTGTCTCAGAGTGACTCTAACACATGTTAGAGATCATTATAGTACTAACAAAATTGTGATACGTTTCCAAGTCAGAAGAATTAATTCACAATTTTTTTCACTCGGCCTTTTTTTGCATTACAGTTTTTTTCTCAAAATTTTGTTTGTTTTCAGACTAAATGGACAACAAGGCAGAATATCAGCTTTTGAAAGTATCCATTTGTTACTAAGATCTTTGTAATTAAGTAAAATTGTATATGAAGTATAAAACAAACCAACATATAGTGAATGGAATGCCACAATTATGTTCTGAAATTGGGGAAAAAAGAGTTGAAGCACCCTTTTGATGTCATAAGACTAGCCAGTGTCAGCCGTCACAGGTAGGCAGCATGAAGTTTATTCCTCAGATTGGCACTTCTCTTCAGTCTGCTATCTGTATGGCAGTTATAAATGTTTTAGAAATTTCAAAGCTGTAAAACACTTTGCATGCTTATATTATTTCTTCCTGAAACTGGCAGCATACAGAGAGTGATGTGTTTTTCTGATCATAACTCTGTTAAGTCTTCTTGACAAGAATTTAAAGGTTCACCTTTCATGTTTTGCTTCACTCTGCTGCTGAGGTGAATTTATTGATGCTTATGTTTTGAACACCTAATAACTTGGTTATGGTTGGAGACCCAGTCCTAATGCACTGTATAAACAATGTCCTTAAACACCAGCTTTAGTTTAAATAGTTTCTTTAACAGTCCCATAGACTAAACCACATTTTTGCTGCAGTCCATTATTTCACTCTGTAGGTCAAAGAACATGCTGATGTATTTTTATAACATTAAACATTCAAAGTACTTCTGTGTTTCTGTTTGTATATCTCTTATGGTTTATTAACCTTATTTTAGTCTAGTGGCAGTTGAATCTGTTCTACTTCCACTCTACCCCATTTTCTGTGTTATAGCATCCCTCCATGCATTTACATTTGAAATGGAAATTTGTCTTTAAACTGTGTGGAACCCCTTGCTTGATGTGAAGTAATGCTTCCTTCAGATCTCCATGGAGATATCCACCTGCATCTTCAAACTGTCTTTTCAGTCTCACTTGTTTTGAACATAGTAGCAAGTTGTGTTCTGTAAATGTATTTTAAAGTGTGTGAAAGTGTATAACAGATCTAGCCCTGAGGTGTAAAAGGATGAATCCCTGACTAGAGACCTGTGTTCAGTTCATGGCACAGGTGTATGAGGGAGCAGGCAGGGGGAGAAGATGCTTTAGTGACCAACCCCAGCTTACCTACCCTTGGGGGGGGGGGGTTACTGCAAGCCCTGCGGCATTGGCAGTATCCAGCCATGGGTAAATGGTGGCTGTGTTGGCACACATTTTTGGGCAAGGGTTTCCTTGCTGAACTGAGGAATAGGATGCGAGTGTGGGAGTGCCATTCACCTTCTACTGCAGCCAAGCAGCTATGGCAAGTCTGCAGGAATAATAGGGGTGGACCACTCTGCAGGACCCGCATGCTGACTTGTCCACTACTACCCAACTCTTGTACTGGGGAGAAAGGATGGGCCAATAGGTTCATCTGGACAGGAATTAAATTGGCTACAGAGGTCTCCCCTAGCTCGGGCATGCTTGGAATGGATGGACCATTTGGATGCAAGTAATGGAGCCATTGGGTAGGCTCATTTGTAGATGTTGCGGGGGGATTAAAAAGAATTGTGTCAAGATGTCCCCCTCTCTGCATTTTTAAGGCTGTCCATGTTAAGAGCATGTATTAATTAATATGATATTTCACAGGAAGGTAACTAAAAAGACCCACAGTCAGCATCATGAGCTTGTGTTACAGGAGACTACAGGAGCTTAGCATGTGGAACCTTGAAGAAAAAGCCGAAGTTGTCACTTGAATACAAGTTACTGCCATGCATCAGACAGGTGTGTGAGAACAGCAGAATGTAGTCTGAATATGTAGCATATAGCATATCAAAGACCATTCTAATTAAGGCTGCGAGAAATGTAATTCTTTGCCAAGTAAGATCTTCTAATTCTATGCAGAAGATAGGAAAATACACAGGATAAGTGGGTCAGACAATCCCATTTTCTGTGGGCCAGAACACATATGAAAAGTTTATTTTCATACACTGCAAAGTACTTAAACTTTGTGAAGTGTGTAAATGTGTTGAAACATGTTTTTAAAATTTGCATAAATTTATAGACACTGGATTAAGGAATTTATGTGGTATTGCCAAGTAGCATTAGTAATTACAAGGGCAAAGAGGAAACCAAAATATTTGTCTGGGGGTCACCAAGCCATAATCTAAACAAATATCCTTTGGACATTGATCACAGGTTCTCTTTCTTGCAGATTTTGCTGTGGTTACACAAGGTAAAACATCTTAGACAAAATCCACTAGTAGTAGTACACTAGTGAAAATTGAAGACCTCACCAAAAACAGCTTAGGGATTTCATAGTACAGCATGAAGTACAAGTCTGGAAACTATCTTGTCCAGCACCGTTTGTCTCATGCTGTAAATATAGACATGAGCTTTTGTGGCTGCCTGCCTGTGTCTGTGTTGTGTTCGCTAGTATTATTTTGTTGTTGTCAAAAGTAAGGGTTTTGTTAACTGGGTAAAATTGCTAGGCAAGTGCCTCTTTCCAGGGTGACGCAGGAACGCTGTCATGTACTCAGAGGCGAACGATAACAGAGAATGATGCTCAACACTGCAGGGTAAAGCTTCTTGGCAGGGCATAGCCTTAAATAAGTGTGCTAAGCTGTCCAGTGGAGTTTACATTATTCTTGGGGGGGAGCTGCCGTGCTGTTACAGTTCCCCCATTTGCATCAATACAGCTGATGAACCTGGAAGCTCCATGAGTATTGCAATACACTGACAACACTAAAGAATTATTTGCATTACTTTTGTTTAACAAAGAAATAGCTTAATGTGAATTCAGGGAGTAAATTAATGCAGGAATAAGCAAGACTGCAGTTTAAAGATGAAATGACATTTTACACAGATCAAGCTTTCATAGGATTAAAGCTAAGGTTTGTAGAAAGGAAATGGGAATAAATAATGCAGCAAATCATAACTAAAGTTGCAGTTTAATGAAAAAAATGCATACAAGTTAAACTAAGGATAAGAATACATTTGCCAAAGTTGAGAAGTAGAGTATGACAGAAGGATTTGGAGGAAGAGCTTAGTGTAGTCAGGCATACACCAGATAAGCCATGGTGTACAGCTTTATTTTTAAAGGAGCAATATTTTGTCAGCACAAAGGTGTCAGCTATTCCACCTTCAAACATAAGAAGAGATAAGGGTATCCAGAGTGCTGTATGTTTGTCATATTACTAGTTATAGAAGTAGATATAGTTATAGAAGCAGATATACCCCAGGGATTACCTCAGTGTCACTGCTCAACAGAGGCACAGCAAAATAATGGGTATAGTTCCCCATACTAAAGGGGTGGCGTAAGCCACAAAACTATGGGCTAGGCTTGTAAATGCCCTCGGGCAGATAGCCTAGTATGAACCTATGAACCTATGAACCTAAATGCTTCTCATATAGTAATTGCTTCTCGTATAGTAATTTTACCATTTATGCTGCAGTCTAGTTCTGTATTTAGGGTATAATCTACAAGATAAAGAGATCACTTATGTTAAGGGGCTAGCATGATGTGAGCTTACTGTACAGATTAATAGTTTCTGGTCGTTTGTGTGGGTTTTAAGTTTCAGTAGTGAGGGAATTGGTCATACTGTTTCAAATTGTCACAAAAGGAAACTATTGGAGAAAGAACAATTTGTATGGAAGAAAATTTCTTAAAAGCAAACTGTGAATACATTTGAATAAGAGAGTACAGTAGACTCCCTCTTATCCTGTGTTGCTGGGACCGGACCTTAGGCTCAATAAACAAATGGCTGGTTAATCAGAAAAAGCACACAAAATAGAATTTATAGGTTATAAATCAGCTAAAATAAGATTTATGTTAGTATGCATTTTTCTAATGAACATAAAGTCTAAAACCCAAATGTCTGTCATTATTTAGCCAGGAGTAGGCAAAAGCATTGTTCTCTGTTGTCTTTTGCTAGGGCTACTGCAGAAAGTAGATGGCTGGTTAGAGAGAGGATGGATAAGAGAGAGTCCTGTAGGAATTTTGTAAGAAAATGAATAACAGCAGGAAATGTGACAAACTTTTTCAGGCACTGAATGTACAATATAAAGGGTTAAATGACAGTACTAATTTGTCTACAGGTGCAGGTGGAGTTTAGAATACAGAGTAAAGGAAGATGATAGGGGCAAAGGATAAGATAAAGCTGGACCCCTAATCAGCAAGGTAAAATTCTGAAATTGTGCTAGAAACTCTACTTGTTTCAGAAAAAGATGTCTTCCTTAAAGTTAAGAGATGCTAAAAAAGTGAAAAGTACAAAAGGCAAAGGAACAATGTAAGGGTATAGAAGTTGTACTAGAAAGAGGTGAATTGTGCTGTCAGTAGAAGATTTATATTGCAAGACGTCCGTTTATAGGGCTGAGGAAGCGACTTTAGTAATAATGCATGGACATTGTATCAAAATGGTGCGTATCATGTTAACTGTGAAAACTGTTCTTTGTGCAATGTAAACGATAACTAAATCAGTCAAATTTACTATGTTTAGGCTATCAGCAATGAAGCTAGAAATGCATTACTTAAATGTACCAAGTTTGTTCCAACACATTTTCCTACTTTAGTAGATGTGCTATGGGCTGTTAAAAGAATTTGCAGAAAGTTGCACCTCGGCATTTTTTCAGATAAAAATTCTGATAAAGTGATAAATGTGGGGGAATTTGATGATTCGTTATTAGATGTTTCCATTTATGATAATCCGTTTTTTGAAATGTTGGATTTTCATGGTGAATTTGATGAGTCTTTTGAAGCTGTTTCTGTTAGTGAATTTGAATGTTTAACAGGATATGGGAAGTTAATTGTGCCAAAGGTGCCGTATGTTAGGACATTTTCACTGCCCAGGACTTATGCTGTTGTTAATATGTTTCAGACAATGCTATGCAAACAGGTGGAGGTAGAATTCACTAGATTTTTGAAAAAGACAAAACAATTTAATTTAAATAAGAGTGAACATCTTGCTCTTAAAGAATTACATAAGTTAAATGTGCAATACATCTTCACACTGGCTGACAAAGGGGGAAATTGGGTGATCATGTCCAGGATGGATTATAACAAAATAGCCTGGGACTTGTTGTCTGACAAAGTATACCAGAGGCTTGAGTTTAATCCTATTACAGAGTATAATCTTCTGTTGTTGGAAAGGAGTGAATGCTTAGGATTTTTTTCAGCCTCTGATGTCAAGAGGTTGTATATTAAAGATCCCAGGAATGCTACATTTTTTGTTATTCCGAAAATTCACAATTGCCTGGAAAAACATCCTGGGAGACCTATAGTGTCAGGTGTAGGGGCGTTTTTGCAGAACTTTGGAATTTTTTTGGATTCTCAACTCAAAACACATCCTTGCAGGGTATCATCACATATTAAAAACATCAAGAATTATTGGATTGTGTAAAGAACATCGGATAGCAGGACGATTTTTATTGGGCGTGTGTAGATATTAAATCATTATATACTAGTATAAAAATCAAGCCGGGTTCGAAGGCTGTTTCAAAAATGTTTGGGGAAGGACCTCGTACTTCATTTATCATCCACTTGTTGGAATTTTCCTTTACTCATAATTATTTTGTTTTGATAAAGGATATTTCTTGCAAATAGAAGGTACTGCTATGGGTGCTTCCTTTGCCCCTTCTTATGCAGTTCTGTTTATGGCACGCTTTGAAGATTAATTCATGTATTTAAAAGAATTTTTCTCAAGGAATGTTGTTTTGTACAAACGGTAAAGAGATTTAATTTTTATATGTAGGGGTAATTCTACGAATTTTGATACATTTATGGAAGATTTAGGTAGAAACACCTTTCGTTTAGAATTCACACACAGGACACATATGCACACAATACAATTCCTTGATGTGGAATTGTATGTGGATTCCTGTGATAATATTCAGGTTAGACCCTACCACAAAGAAACTGATGTCAACAATTTTTTGTATGCTACCAGTTCTCATCCATCCCATCTGTTGAAATCTCTTCCATATGGGAAATTCAGGCTTATCTTCACCAACACTTCTGAGAAAGATCAGCTGGAAATAGAGTTTAATAAGGTCAGGCATAGGTTACTTAGTAGAGGTTATTCACAGGAAGTAATCTCTGAGGCTGAAATGAGGGTCCTAGGAGCAGAAAGATAACCTATTGGTCATCTATGTAAAGATGGATATCTTGGTATCAATAGGGGGACGGTTTATAGGTAAAGGGCATCTTATGGATAAAAAGAACAAGCAGGATGCCTTATTGTTTGTAAACAAATGTTCCCCATTTTCTGACACTCTTAGAATGATAGTAACTTATGGCCCATGATCAGGGTTGCCAGATTTCATATTGGCCAGGTAGGGACGACAAAAAAAAAGTGGAAAAAAAAAAAAAAGAGCTCTTTAATGCGGAACAGAGTTCCACATTAAAGAGCAGTAGATCTACACTAAACACTGAGCTTCTCGTGTTTAATGCGGAACATTGCAGTTCCGCATTCAACAGAAATAGCTCCGTGTTTAGCGATTTTTGATTAGCCCGTATACCAGCATACGGGCCAATCAAAAATCGCTAAACACTGAGCTACTTCTGTTTAATGCGGAACAGAAGAAGCTCCATGTTTAGCGATTTTTGATTGGCCTGTATGCCAGGTATACGGGCCAATAAAAAAAAAAAAAAAACAAAGGGAGGCTGGCCGGGATTTAAACCGGCAGGGCGGGACTCGGGATCAGGCTGCTGATCTCGGGACAGTCCCGCCCAAATAGGGACGTCTGGCAACCCTGCCCATGATCAGTGAGGATGATAGTCTGGGCAAGCTTTTTCCCAACAGGATTACATTCTCTTTTGTCAGGTTTCTGAATCTTAAGGAGCTTTTAAATTTAAGAGAAGCAAAGCAAGAGGTTGGTGAGATAGGATCTTTTCTATGTGGCAGATGTAGGGTGTGTAGTAAGATAAGAAATTTACATGGAACTTGCGTCAATGGAAGAAAATTCATAGCTAGGCACCATTTTGATTGTGGTTCTCATGGGGTGGTATACATTTTGAGCTGTGGATGTTCTGCTATAAAGTGGTATGTGGGACAGACGAAAAGGAAGGTTAAATTGAGAATTTTGGAACACTTGGGGGACATCAGAAATGAGAGGATGGACAGCCCCGTTGCCCAACATTTTTGTTCAACACATAACAGTGCCATTGACGTTTTTTTCTTCAGGGTATTAGCTAGACCACAATGTGAAGAATACACTGGGAATGTTTTCACTCAAAAATTATTGCAGTTGGAAACCAGGTTCATTGTCAATTTTAGAAACTTACATCCCAGGGGAATGAACTTGGAAGTTGATTTTTAACTTTTAATGTTGTAATGCATTTTGAAATGTAGTATAGGGTGTGGGTATGAATCACGGTTTGATGCATAGTTTTTATGTTAACATGCTGTCTCTTCACTTTTATGTCTTGTTGCTGAGGGTATATTTATTGGTGTTTCATTGGGTCTCATTGATGCTAATTAGTTGATTATGTGGTAAGTGTTTTCATTCATTCCTGTATAAAAGGACTGTTGGAGATAACTGTATAGCATTCCTTGAAGGTATTGAGCCGAGGTACCAGAAACAGAAATAAAAGAATTTTGTAGTCTTCCGCAGAGTTCCTTGTTTTTCACTGTTTTTTCAAGTCTTCAGTTTTGTTGTGTTTTGTACTATTTATCGTTAGTCAGATTTTACCACATCTACAGTGGTTGATTTTATTTTCTCAGCCGTGTTTCTGTGCAATTTTTGTTCTTCCTCTTCCTTATTTGGGTTTAAGATCTACAACTATAAATCTTGTATTTAGTTTTAAGTAATGAAGTCATATTTTGGATCAGTGGTGGGAAACCATTTTTGGCCAACATTCATGACATCTGCCTTTGCAAGATGTCCATGTGCTGGGCAGACCATGGGGAGTGGGAGTTAGTACTTGGATACACATACATGTTAAAGACATTGACACCGTTTATCATCCACTAAAGTCCGTGAATCACTCAGGCTGGCAAGAAATCCTGTCAAAAATGTACATAATGAAAGTAAGAGTGCGATGTCACTAATTACCTTGGCAATCTCTGACCACAGCATAACTTGTAAGGGTTTCATTTAAGATGTATAACATCACAGCCTTTTGTCCTAAACCAGAAGCTCAGAACTAAGAAGGATCAAGTGGAGATTATGTTCAAAAAGTGTGCTAATTTCAAACCATGTATTTGTTGTGAATGTATACTTTGAATATTATTGCACAGTGTAGAATAATTCCTTCTGCTTGTGCAGTACAAGATTTAAGAAGCTGAAATCTGTAACTTTGTTGGTAATGTATCACTTTTAATACATGAGATACCATGTCAAATTATATTGGACATTGGATTGCAGTACACTGTACCCATCCATCCATCTTCTAATCAGTTTATGTTGTTGAGAGATGTAGTAACAGTAAGCTGAGAAGTTGGCCAGACTTCCCTATGCAAGCAAATTTGCACTTTATCCTGTGGAATCTTCAATTATTCCCATGTAAGATAAGAGGCTTAATCACTTCCTCATATCTCAGGGTATTCCTTGGGCTTCCGCCTTATGGTTTGGTGACTGGTCCTCCTGATTTGACTGATAAGCTGAACAGGTATCTGGGCCATCATGATGCCGCTCATCCCAGAGGAATGCTGACTGTATGGCTCTATCCTTTATATATATATATATATATATATATATATATATATATATATATATATAGAGAGAGAGAGAGAGAGATTTCCATTCTTTTTTAATCAAGACAAATTAGACTGAGCAAAAGTCCCTTTTTCAATGGAAGCCTAGATGAGAAAAGTTCCACACAGAAATATGCCAAATACAGTATTTGAGGGCATATTAGTGTTTGTGTATATACATGGGGAGATATGTGCAGTAAACCGCATACATCGATATCTGGATACACAGAACTAGAGAAGCAAGCAATAAAACACTGGTGTTTGGAATTCTGTTATCTTCTAATAATATATTAAGTCATATGTTCATTTGCAAATCCGTAGGAGAAAGTAAAAAAGGTGCATAGAATATTAGAAGGTGATTGTTTTCTGTCTGAATTGTCAAAAAAGTTGTAGTGCTATATCTTACTGTAGAGTTATGCACAGGTTAGCATATTGTTAGTAACATAACAAACACAGCAGTGAAATGGCCGTAAACCAAGGAACACCAAAGTAAAAATAGGGCACAAAAACAAAGCACTGGAAACCACTGTAAGGCAACAATAGAAAAACAAGCATTTTAATCAAAAAACAAGCACTTATAAAAACATTTAAAAAAAAAATCACATGATCATATCCAATTAATTAATTACATCTGTTCATGCAAGTGTCTGAGCATTGGTTTTAAAATGAAAGCACCATTTAAACCAGGTGATATATGCGCTTTCATTCTCAATATCCAATGCATCTTCTCAATTTCTGTTAACTTAATATCTCCATCATGCAGTGGCACATAATTTTCTTATAAAGTCATGAATTTAAATCTATGAATGCTCCGTTTCTCTAAAATATAGGTTCATAGGTGTGTACTAGGGCTAATGGCCCTGAAGCCTTTACAAGCCTAGCCTGTAGGATTACCCTGGTATCATGCCACCTGACCTTAGTTCCCAGTCCCTCTGTCGAGTAGAGCCACTGGAATGATCCCCGGGGTGAACTTTCTATTACCCATCCACTCATGATTTCTGTTGAAGCAGGACAGCTAGGTGCTCTGCCTGACATGTATGGGAAGTCTATTCCATAGCATGGACAGGCTCTGGGTTATGAACCTGTCCCTCTAGCTTGTTCTGTTAATTGTGGTAATGAGGTTGAGGTCTTTGGAGTGTGTAGTGTGGAGGAATTGGGATTTCTTAAGATGTAGCATTTCTAACAGAGCTGGGTTAGACATGGCTTTGTAAGTCGAGCAGAGATCACCTCTAAGTAGGTGATATGAGACTGAGAATAGTTGGAGTTTGAGTCTGTCCATATAGGACAAGTACTTAAGGCCCAGGATTCTCTTTGTGAGGTACTTTTGCAGCCTCTCCAGTTGTTGCAGGTGTCTAGTGAGGTACATGCCAAACTCGATGATTGGCCTAATGAGGGAAGAGTAGAGGGAGACAATGACCTCTTTCTTCTTGGATGTAAAATCCTTAGTAATGAGATGTGCCGAGTTTCTGACCACAGTGGCAATGTGGTGGTCAAAAGAGAGGTTGCTGTCAACCTGTGTTCCCAGATCTCTTATAACGCCTTCTGTGTTCAGTGGACTACCATTGATGTGGTAATTCATGGGAACTGGGTTTTTCCCGGAGGGGATGATGGCATTTTCTGGCATTGCGCTTAAGGCCGTGGTTCTGACACCGGTCTGTCTCAGTGAGGCCTTTCTGTAGAATGTCAGCATCACTTGGGGAGTTAATTATGGCTCCCAACTTGCAATTGTCTGCGAACTTTGTTAGCCAGAGTCCCTTCCTGTTGGCCTGGACTTCAGAGAAGTAGATACCAAACAGGAGAGGACCCAGGACCGAACCCTGTGGGACTCCACCTGTGACTGGTCAACAGTCTGACTTGGAGTCAGCTATTTTCACACTGTAGGTTCTATCTGTGAGCCAGTTTGCAACCCACCTAGTGATATACGGGTTGATGCCTAGCTTAGTGAGTTTTTCTATGATTCCTGAATGGGGAATGGTATCAAAGGCCTTGGCCAGATCAAGGTAGGCTGTACAAACCACCCTGCATTCATCCACAGCTCTGTTGACTGACTCAAAAGAAGTCGACCAGGTTGAACAGGCATGAGCTACCCTTCACAAAATTGAACTGTGTGGGATCCAGTATTTGGAGATTCCGTATATCCTTGTTTATTAGGTCCATGATGATGGGTTTCATAGCTTTGCATATCAGACTTGACAGGCTTATGGGGTGATAGTTCCCAGGGTCTGTAGTCACTCCTCCTTTGTGAAGAGGGTGACTGTCGCAGTGCGCCATTCGTTAGGGACAAAGCCTGAGGTGAGGCTGTGATTGAACGGGGCACACTCTGTAGTTCATGTAGAACACAGCCAGAGATATTGTCAGGTCCCATAGAAGCTGTATTCTTGGCCTTGGACAGTGCTGTTTTAACCTGTGCAGCAGTTAATACTGGATGCCTGGCACTCTACTGGTATTGTGATTGGCCCTTTGGTGGGGGAGAGAGGGGTAAAGTTGGCACGGAATCTGTTGGCCAGTATGTTAGCAATATCTGTTGGCTCGGTATAGGAGGTGGCATTGTGTAATAGCCCAGAACAAATCTGGGTATTGCCATTGAGATTCTTTACATAACTATAGAAGGCCTTGTGGTTGTCTTTACTATCTGCTGCAATTCTGTTTTTATAGCTAGCTTTAGAGGATTTGATGAGGGATCTCAACTTTTTGTTGAAGCTGATAAGGGAGTTTTTCCAGTCTTGGGACTTCACCTTATTCCGCATCAGTTTCCTCCTCTTGTTGTAGAGTTTGTTTATGGCAGGG
Organism: Protopterus annectens; assembly: GCF_019279795.1. Classification (NCBI taxonomy): domain Eukaryota; kingdom Metazoa; phylum Chordata; order Ceratodontiformes; family Protopteridae; genus Protopterus; species Protopterus annectens. Next base: position 194,270,483 of record NC_056731.1, read on the forward strand.
GACCACCAGATTGACTTCCTTTGTTTGGAGGAGAGCATCTTTGTTCTATTGGGTATGGTGAGATCCATGCATTTGTGTATGTTTTTGTACAGGGCATTAGTGTATGATTCGGCGGTCATGCAGCTGTTCTCCAATTGCATGGGTGACGTGAAGTTAGTCACCTCTGTTTTTAGGAGCCCAAAGTTAACTTTGGAGAAGTTTTTCATGGTGGTTACTTTTGCGGGGGTTGGGGTGGTGGGTGGGATGTGGATTTCCAAGGTGATTAGTTTGTGGTCAGATCTAACCAGGGAGGAGTTGACTCTTGGTATAGAGCAATGGTTGCCCATGTTAGTAATGACCAGGTCAAGGATGTTGCTACCTCTAGTGGGGGTAAGAACTAGCTGGTCCAGGGCTTTGGAATTAATGAATTCCAGGAAATGTTGGGCAAGTGTATTGGTACAGGAGTAGTTTTCCCAGTTAATGGAGGGGTAGTTGAAGTTGCTCAGTATGAGAGTGTTAGGCTGGAACCTGATATTCTCCAGGGTGCTTAAGAACGTGGAGTGTGAGTCTTGGGACATGGTTGGGGACCTGTGGCAGGCTATGACCAATGTTAGCTGCACCTGAAGTATCTGATTTATTTTGGGCTACCAGTCTGGAGGTGTGCGCATCCTTTATGAATATGGAAACACCATCGCCTTTGGAGCTTCAGTCCCAAGTTCTGGGGCTGAAAGGTGTGGAATGAGTTATAGCCTGGTAGTGCAGAGGTGGTTTCTGCTGCCTTGAACCAGGTCTCTGTTACAGCACGAATGTCATTGATGTCCTTCATGGATGCATCTGCAGTCATAACAACTGGGTTGTCCTGTCGTCAGGCAGCCCTTCAGTCGGCCGGATTCCAAAGTCCGGGTCCGGCTTCGGCTGATGTCGCACTTCACCCGACGTCATCTTTGTTGGTCTTCGGGTATAAAAGCATCAGCCGACGCCATTTTCTTCAGTCTTTCTTGCCGCGTGGCGCCCGAAGCAGAAGCTGTTCGCAAGTGCCGGTCGGTCGGATCCAGAGATTACTTCTACCGAATACTACTTCGAAGACTTCTAAAGCTAAGTACCCCGTTGGGGACTCTTTCTTGCCTCAGCCGATGTCAGAAAAAGTTAATAATTGTTTAACCTGTGGGAAACAAATACCTCATAAAGATTTCCACTCTTACTGCATGCCTTGCTTAGGCCCAGCCCACGACGTAGCAGCCTGTTCGTCCTGTGCTTCTTTCAACCGACGAACGCTTAGACGTCGGTCGGAGTTTGCAGAACAGTTTTTCGGTTCTGATTTTGCGTACATTATGCCGTCGGATTCTCCGACTACGCATTCTGCCAAAAAACGCAAAGAAAAAGACCGACACTCGCGGTCCGCGGTTTCGGCCGAAACCATGGTTAAGCAAACCGTGAGTGTCTCGGTTTCGGCCGAAACCGAGAAAACTGATCAAAATACAGCTGAATCTACCTCTACAACTGAGGTCCCTGCTAACACTCTTGAATCGGCCTCAGAAATTTTACCCACTACGGTGCTTACCACTGACTTATCAGACACCATTCCCTTGGATGTCTCTACCCCAGCACGTGGTGCTGCTAGGCCTCCAGCAGCCATGTCCATTAAGGCCTTCGCCAGGGCTAAAGCAGCCAAGACTACTAAAACAGTGCCTGTTAAACCCCCCTCAACCAGGCCCTCTTCCAGTTCTCAAATGCTTACTTTGGCAGAAGATTTAATTTCATTAATTAGAGGATCTCAATCTCACCCAGACAGGGCCTCTCAGCCCCAGAGAAGAGACCTAGGGCAGAGCCCCATGAGCCAGTGTCCTCTGATGATTCTGCTGATGAATCAGACATAACTGACCAGCCAGAGGCTCCTTTCTCCAATTTTGAAGATTCTGATGCTGAAGAATCCATTCCAGCTGCTTCCCCACCAGAAGAATTCTCCTTTGGGGAAACCTTGCATGCCATGCGAGAACAGTTCCAATGGCAGCAACAGGATTTTTCAGACTCCAGGAAAAGACTTAGGACCTTTTGCACCTTCCACAGCACAGGCCCTTAGCTATACCTCCTGTTCTCTCTGTGGTGGATGATGCTTTCAATGATGTCTGCTCCGCTCCAGATTCTTTACCCCAGCCCCTGCCAAACCAGACAGATTTTACAGGGTGCCAGATACTCATCACCACCTTTACAAGGCCCCTCTTGCAGACCCGAAACTATTTCCCAGGGTCCCAAGGCAGTAGCGACCATAGCTAAAAACCCTGTTCCTTCTGAAAGGGAAGCAAGGTCATTAGACAGATGGGGTAAAAAGGTTTACACTTCAGCCACTCTCTCAGCTAGAGCTTTAAACTGTCAGTTTCGCATGATACAATACCAAGAGTTTATGCTTGATCAGTTAACTAAAAAGCTAACCACTGATGAATCTCTTGATAAGAAATATGCATTAGAAATGGTAAATAACATACAGCAAGTTAGTAACCACTCTTTAAAATGTGGCTATGATGCACTGGAGGCTTCATTTAGATCAGCCATGACTGGCACTGTAATTAGAAGGCATGCATGGCTAAAGGAGCAAGCCTTACCGGATCATGTTAAATCTAAATTGCTAGATGCTCCTATGGATAAAACAAGTTTGTTTGGTACACCTGCCCAGCAGGTTTTGAAGAAAATGGAAGAAAAGGCAAAATCAGTCCAGACAGTTAAAGATTTCTTGCAGGTTCAACCCCCAAGGTTTAGCAGGAACTGGCCTGCCAAAATTGGTCCTTTCCTGACTCCACAAGACCTCAAAGGGGCAGGAATAGACGTTCCAGAGGCAGAAACCAATCCAGAGGAGGTGCCTACAGAGGACGACAGTGGCAAGGTAACAACAGAGGCACAGACTCAACACCTGCCACTACATCAACACAGCCACAGTGACTTAATCCTAAACCCGCCTACCAGGGAACAAATAGCAGCTCCTCTAGGCGGAAAGCTAACCTTATTTTCAAAAACTGGCACCACATAACAAAGGACAAGTGGATTTTACGAACCATAGATCAAGGTTACCGGTTCCACTTCCACACTTTACCAGACAAAAGAGGAATGCCAAATCTACCTCCAAATCAAAAGACAGAGGCTCTACAACAGATAATGGAGTTAGCAAACATGAGAGCTGTGGAGAAAGTGCCAACAGCAGAGCAAGGAAAGGGGTTCTACTCCAGACTATTCCTAGTTCCAAGAAAGGAAAAAGTTGGAGACCAATTCTAGACCTGTCCACCCTGAATACTTACATCATTGTCCCAAAATTCAAAATGCTGACCCTACAGCAACTTCTTCCCATGCTGGGCAAGGAGTGTTGGCTGGTAACTCTAGATCTCAAGGAGGCATACCTGCACGTCCCCATTCGACCAATCTGCAGAAGATACCTCAGATTTCTTGCAGGATCAGAGCACTATCAATTCTCAGCATTGCCCTTTGGCTTATCTACTGCGCCCAGAGTATTCACAAAATGCCTGGCATCAGTAATCGCCCATTGCAGACTACAGGGAATTCAAATTTATCCATACCTGGACGACTGCCTGATACAAGGAGACAACAAAAGCAAGCTGACAACAGATTTACAAAGGGTCATTTACTTGCTTCAAGCACTGGGATACACAGTCAATTTACAAAAGTCAAGACTGATACCATCCCAGACAAGGACTTTCCTGGGCGGAATTGGACACAGTAAGACAAATGGCATTCCTAACTACAGAAAAACAAAAGAACTCCCTCTTTACTTCTTGGCACTAACAAAACTGAACAAGTTAACAGCAAGAAAGGTACTGCAGGCCTTGGGTTTCATGGCATCATGCATAATCTTGGTTCCATTTGCCAGACTACATATGAGAAAACTACAGTGGTACCTAAAGAATTTATGGTCCCAACACAGACACAGCCTAGAAACGGAAATCCCACTAATACCATGTTTAAAACAGGAGTTCCTATGGTGGGCTCAGGCATGCCAGTCAAACCCAGGCCTGCCCTTTCGCAAGGGTCAAGCAAGCCAGACCATCACAACAGATGCTTCAGACCTAGGATGGGGGCGCATATGCTGGACAAATGCGTACAAGGATTGTGGACACAGGACCAACTTCACCTGCACATCAACCTAAAAGAAATGCTGGCAGTAAAACTGGCAATCCAAAAGTTCAGACCATTTCTCAAGGAGGACCACTTGATGATAAGGACAGACAACACCACAGTCATGTGGTACATCAACAAACAGGGAGGCACTCATTCTTACCCCTATGCAGAATGACTTTGGAGCTGTGGACCCTGGCACTCAGCTACAACATCCAGTTACAGGCAATATTTGTGCCAGGAAAGAAAACTCTCTAGCAGATATGTTAAGCAGGACCACATTGGATGCCCACGAATGGCAGCTGCACCCGGATATCTTCAAGACCATCTCAAGAAATGGGGAATGCCTCAGATAGATCTATTCGCATCACCTTTCAATCACCAGCTCAAAAATTCTGCACAAGGACATTCCACCCACTAGCATGGAAAGTGGACTCGCTCTCCTTCAGCTGGAAAGGCCTAACAGCATATGCATTCCCACCTCTTCCCTTGATACACAAAGTACTACTAAAATCAAGGAGGAACGTCCAAGGATAATCCTGATAGCTCCAAACTGGCCAAGACAGCATTGGTACCCACTGCTGAGGAGCATGTCTCGGAACAATATGTGGCCAATACCCTTGATGCCTTTGATGCTAACTCAGAACAACTTCAGCACCATGCATCCAAACCTAAAAACGCTGCAACTGACTGCATGGAACATCACATAGCAGCTGCTAATATAGAACTTTCACAAAGAGTTAAAGACATTATTCTTGAAGCATGCAGGCCTTCAACTAGAAGGAATTATGCTGGGAAATGGAAAAGGTTTGTCATTTGGAGTTCTGAAAGAGGAAAAGATGTATCAAACATAGATATGCCTAACATTCTGGAGTATCTGGCCGAACTACTTCATTCAGGCCTGTCCTACTCCTCCATCAAGATTCATGCATCAGCTATTTCAGCAGAATACAGCCTTGATCCACCTGTTTTTTCACACCCTTTGCTCAGGCAGTTCCTCAGAGGAATCAAGAATGTAAAACCTCCAAGGAAACCACCATTGCCAGCTTGGGACTTGAACTTTGTGCTAGAAAAATTGACACTATCACCTTTTGAACCAGCAGCAACAGCAGACCTACAACACCTGTCATGGAAAACTGCTTTCCTACTGGCAATTACTTCAGCAAGGAGGGTTTCAGAACTACAGGCCTTAATGGCAGTGCAACCCTTTCTAATCTTCCACCAAGATAGAGTGTCCATGAGGACTAATCCTACATTTATGCCTAAGGTGGTATCCAGAGTGTCTTTAAACCAAGCAATCCACCTACCTACCTTCTTTCCCAACCCACAAAACAGAGGGGAAAGAATACTGCATACCTTGGATGTACATAGACAGCTACGCTACTACTTGGACAGAACAAAAATAGCAGAAAGACTGACCAACTTTTCGTAGCCTATGCAACAGGAAGGGAAGGAAAAGCTATTTCCAAACAGACAATCTCCAAATGGATAGGAAATTGCATACGATTCTGTTACTCCTTCCATGGAAAACCAATTCCACAGAACATAAGACCTCATTCTACAAGGGCAACAGCCACTACCACAGCCTTCTTACGAGGAGTGGCTACCAAAGACATTATTGAGGCGGCTACTTGGACCTCCGTGCATACATTTGCCAAGCATTATAATTTACCTCTATATTCCAGATCCCGAGCAGGGTTTGCCACTGCTGTTCTGCAAGGGATCCTAAACACACCATAATCTACTTTTATCCTCCTCCCGTAGTTGGCTATGGTATTCTACCCAGTTGTTATGACTGCAGATGCATCCATGAAGGACATAGTACAGTTTTGTACCTACCATAAATGTAGATGTCCGAATTGGATAGCATCTGCAGTCAGGATTACCCTCCCTCCTTCCCCTCTGTGGTACTCCTAGGGTGTTTACCCTTCTAATAGCTAGCTAGTGGGGGGATTTCTTTCATGGTGTATTTGTTTGTATTTATGTACATACATGCTTACTTTTGTGTTTACCTCTATCTTTTGGAAACATTGGCATCTATCCAAAATTTTTAGCCTTCTATAGGGCTTCTGGCATCTGGGGCAAGAAACACTGAAGAAAATGGCGTCGGCTGATGCTTTTATACCCGAAGACCAACAAAGATGACGTCGGGTGAAGTGCGACATCAGCCGAAGCCGGACCCGGACTTTGGAATCCGGCCGACTGAAGGGCTGCCTGACGACAGGACAACCCAGTTGTTATGACTGCAGATGCTATCCAATTCGGACATCTACATTTATGGTAGGTACAAAACTGTACTTTCTCCATTTTAAGGAGTGCTTCGAGCGAGTGCAATTTGAGATTTAGACTTCTAGTTTTGAGCATGACCCTTAGATTGCATTTGCTTGTAGGTATTATGGTGGTAATTTGATCTTTGGAACACCACCTAAAAAGGCACTATAGGGGTGTCAAGAGCCTTGGCCGGTATCCAGAAGCCCAGCGGTGACAGATTCACATGGTTTTAGCATATTTATGTAAGGCATTGTTTATAACCTTACACTTTATATCTGAAAGATGGTCACCTATCCATTCTTTAAGTTTCCTATTAGTCATACTTGTGTAGTAACCATCACAAGATTCCCACTTGGCCATATAGACAATATTCTGTGTATACAATTCCCATAAGCCTATAATTTAAAATCATATATGGGTCCACGTCTTAATTTCGAAATATCACAATTTTGAGATTCATAATATCGAACCCAGAATCTCAAGGTTGAGAAATCTCAAAATTAAGAAATAAAAAGTGGCAACTGCTAAAACCATGTTTTGCAGGGGGGCAAGCCCCCCTGCACCCCCCATACCCCCTGCAACTTAAATACACTAACTCCAAGATCGTGCAGATGATAATATCTAAAGGTAATGTTCCCGTTCTGCACTGTATAGCGATGTACATTACCATTCTCTTCACTGTATAACGATCTCAGAGTTAGTATATTTAGGTTGCAGGGGGTGTGGTAGGTGCAGGAGGGCTTGTCCCCCTGCAAAAACATGGTTTTAGTAGTCATGGTTTTTTTTTTATTTTATTTCTTAATTTTGAGATGTCACAACCTCGAGATTCTGGGTTCGGTATTATGAATCTCAAGATTGTGATATTTTGAAATTAAGAAGTGGACCCTTGTGTGTGTGTGTGCGTGTGTGTGTATATATATATATATATATATATATATTTACAATACATAGTCATTACTTTTAAAAGTACCCTGTTTATTACTTATAACACCAAATGCGCGGTTGTACTTTATAAGGCTTAAATGTAGTACACCGTTTATATCCAAACCTCGGTTTATCTGTTATTAAATTTTTCAACTCCATTATATCCTGTAAGATGAGCCAATGTTTATTAATAATCTACCTCACCATTGGAATATACTTAAATGTCAACATACACCTTATCCTCTGTTCATGACTACGTTTCACTGCTGGTATTGTTTCATTTAAATGATAAAAAACTGGTTTAGCAGAACTAGCTCTTTCTTGACTAACATTCTCAAGGGCAGTTGATGTTTCTTGGACTAACCATGCTTATGGAAATCAACAGCCATATTATCCAGTTGCTTGACCATATTAGTATCAACTGTAATTAATCTGGCCACCCTATGCATCTGGTTCCTAATATTTTTGAATAGAAATGGTGAATGCATACTTGTACTGTGCAGATAACTGTCTTTTCACACGTTTCCTATGCAATTCAGTCTCTATGTTCCCAGTTTCATCTTTACTTGGCAATAACATCTAAATAAGTAACCCTGTTAGATGAAATCTTGTATTTGAATTTCAAAAAGGTGACTGTTCACACACACACACACACACACACACATATATATATATATATATATATATATATATATATATATATAAAAAACTTTTCAGATAATGATTGGTCTCCATACCAAACAAGAAACGGGTCATTTACAAACCTCCTGTAGAAGCCTATCTGACCTAGAAATTGAGTATGTGTATTTTTGCAAACATTTTTAAGGAATGATGTAAAGAATTATTTAGTCACAAAGTTTATATAATGTTTTTTAATGTTTAGTATACATTTGGTTTGAGCCCCTTTAATAATTGATTTATCCTGGAGTAAGAAGGGGCAATGCTACATTAGTATTCAAGAAATGACTTGCACTGTGTTTAACATCTGAAGAAGCAGTTTAGTAACTGAAAGTGCTTATGTGTGTTTATATAATAAGTTAATTCTTTATCAACTTGGATTTGCCATCATTTTGTACTGTTTACTTTTAGACTGTTAAAGACATCAACTACAGCTAACCCTGGCACCCTTTTAAAATGTTTTAAAACCTGTTTAATGCTTTTGTACTTCTCACATTTTTTTGTGTAATAGTAGCACCCAGATCTGTTCAGAATTGGTGGTCAAGGACACCACATATACAAATGCTGCAGATATAGCAAACAAAATTTCACCCCTCTGCCCCCCCCCCCCAATCAGTAAATCAGGACATTCCCAGTACGTGCCCCCTTCCTCTTATAGCTAGGGATCAGGTCATCACTGCTCTGTCAAAGGCTAAAAATACAGCCTCCATGGGACCTAATAACATCCCAGGCTGCATCCAACATGAACTCGGGCAGGAACTTGCAGCGCCATTAGGCACCCTATTCAACCAAAGCCTGAGTACCAGGTTTGTCCCAGCTAAGTGGAGGACAGCCACTGTTATGCCTTTACACAAAGGTGGAGCGTCCACCGATCCGGGAAATTATAGACCAATCAGCCTAACTAGCCTGATCTGCAAGGCCATGGAACGGATTATCATGGACCTCGTTAAGCACATTGGCAACCTCCAAACACTCGATCCCACACAGCTTGGCTTCATTAAGGGGAGGTCATGTCTGTTAAATTTGGTTGACTTTTTTTGAGACAGTCACCAAAGCCATGGATGAGGGGGAAAACAGTGCACACCACCTACCTTGACCTGGCCAAAGCCTTCAACACTATTCCCCACTCGGGCTTAATAGATAACCTCTGTCAACTAGACATCAATCCGTATGTTACCAGATGGGTAGCTAACTGGGTCACTGATAATAGAACCCACATAGTCAAAATAGGGAAGCCACCTCAAGCAGTAGACCCATATTGAGGGGTGTACCCCAGGGTTCAGTCTTGGGGCCTTTGTTATTTGGGATATATTTTTCTGAGGTGCAGGTCAAAACCAGTGGGCTATTGGCTGACCATGTTTGCAGATGACTGCAAGCTGGGAGCGGTCATCAATTCCCCTAGTGACCTGGATATCCTCCAAGAGGGTCTCATCCAAACAAATGACTGGTGCCAGAAACATGGCCTCAAGCTGAATACAAAAAAATGCATAGTCATCCCCTTTTGGGGAGTGTGATGTCCCCACAAATTATCACATTAATAACAATGTCCTAAGCACTCAGTCAGTTGAGGGATTTGGGCACCCAAATTGATAGCAACCTGACTTTTGCCAACCATGTTGCTTCCATTGTACGGAAAACTTTCTACATGGCCCACCTCATAAGTAAGGGTATCTTATTCAGGGACAAGGAGGTCCTAACATCCCTGTATTCTTCCCTTATAAGGCCCATTATTGAGTACAACGCCCCATTCGGCATGTACCTCACAAAGCACATGCAGTAGCTGGAGAGACTACAGAGGTTCATCACCAGGAGAATCCAGGACACCAAAAATCTACCATACACAGGCTAAAAGTCCTAGCCCTCTACTCCGTTTCATACAGACTTCTCAGAGATGATCTCTGGCATACAAGGCGATCTCGCACCCCACCTTGATGGAACTGCTGTATATCCGCAAGTCAAGCGCCACTCGAGTAACCCACACACGTGGCCTCAGCCAGGTCTGTGACATCAGTAGGACTTGTTGGTGGGACACATTTGTGTCCCAGAGACTCCCCCCATCTATGGAATAGACTCCTTCTCCACATCAAGCAGAGTACATCTTTACCTCTTAAGCGCAACCTGGATAACTGGATGGGAAATAGAAAATACATCCCTGGGTTTCCATCTGTGTCCCTGCTGGACATGGGCATCGGGTGCTGATTTGTCTATGCATGGGCTAAACTCTTGGATAGGCTTATAAGGGCCTCAGGGCCAATAGCCTAGTAACTTCCTATGAATTAACAGTTCCCTACTTCAGGGAAAACTGTTACAGTGGTTAATCAATCAGATGTTTATATTTCATGTGTTCTGTACTAAGTACATGCTCATTGTTTAGTTGGTAAAGTTAATAGCTAGTAGTTTTTAAGTTAGGGTTTTATGGCTTTACAGCACTAGTCAAAGGGATTGGATTGGGATTTTGGGGAGGTGAAGGTTGTATGTACTTTTGTTCATTTTATTATTGTACAGCAAAGCCAATATAGAAAATTGAAGTTTTAATGCTTATGAAGCAATAGTAACAATTATTTTTCTTCTTACTCCATATTGAACTTGAGTAGATGAACGTTCCCATTTTCTTTGTGTTATGAATCCAATAGTACCCAATGTAAGTCTACAGGTGTGCATTGTGGTCTCCTTGCACATCCTTAACACAGCACCTTTGATTAGTTATGCCTAAAAAGATATGGTTTGCCTGCCTTTGTTATTGTGAAACCCTGATTGAAATCCACCGTTGCGCAGAAAATGTATTTTATCATTACCAAAATAGCTTGTATGTAGGAAACTGGTATGAAAGAACAGTACAATATTAGAATGAAAAGGAACTAACCGTTTATAACTCAATCAAGTCTAAAATGCCTTTTTTGTACACTTTCAGTTCATATCCATACCTCCTTATGGTGTCCAGAACTTTTTTGGGGTTTGGGGTCTGGCTTCTTTAAGTGAATTTACAGCTTGTAATAAGCAGAATTAGAAAGGACAAGATGTCCTTTTATTCCCATGTTGCAGTATTCTTACTGTGGGATCCTCCTACTCTGGCGACCTGAATGTTTCGCTCCTATGCAAAAGCTTAAGCCTGATTGTTGCATGGGACATCACATGCAGGGCCATAAACTGTGGGCCTTAAATGAGAAGTCTGCATACACAGGCCTCAGAACTTCTCTGCCACAGTTGAACATCAGATCGATTGCTTCGCTTCCTGCTCTTGAAGATGTCTACAGATAAGTACCCTGTTGGGAAAATTCCTTTTCTTACTTGAGCTTTGGTTGCTTGCTGCTATTATTTAGCCGATGTCTGCTAGAAAGGGGAAATGTAGGTGTGAAAGTCAGATTCCACATGAACTCTTTTTGTTCTGCTTAGGCCAAAAACATGACCACACCACCTGTAGCATCTTCCAGTCGTTTGTACCTAAAATCCTGCGTAGTCATCTGGCAGCCCTAAAAATCTCGAGAATCCGTGTTTTAAGCGCTTAGCCCTACGTATGGATATTGAGTCTGCCGTAGAGGCTAAGCCACCTAAAAAGAAGGCCAAGGTTGCAAGGCCTACTGCTTTTGCCCCTCAGTCATCGGACATTCCGTCAGCCACAGATTTAGGGGTTGAGGGACATCCGCTAGAACCAGCAATTTCAGTGACTACCTTTGTGGAAGCCGCCTTGGATACTCTGGTAGGCATGTCCTCTGAGGTCATTCTGACATTGGCTTCAACTGAGGTAGAGGGGGAACCCAGGCTCTGCCAGACGCCCACACACAGTCCAGGAATCTGAACCCTCTCCTATAGGCCAGACCCATGAAACTAGGCCCTCTCTTTCCACTAAGTCTGTGTGTGTGTGTCTTTCGGCTTTTCCCGGTTAGGGGTCGCCACAGCGGAACTCCGGTCTTAAAAGGAAGCAAAAAACTAAACATCTGTCTACTTCCTCTTGAGAACCAACCAGACTTGGCATACCTTTTCTCAATCCTTGGTTCAGGCCTTTATGGCTGTTAGGACTTCAGCCTCTTCTGCTGCCACATTGCTTGCTCTCAGCCCCAGGCCAGCCTCAGCTTCCATTCATCCTACTCACACCAGGAGGAAGACTCCTCTTCTTCCTCAGATGAATCCGTTACCTACATCTCCAAGATAATTTCCCCTCTGGATTACTACTCCACAGATGAGGATTCCATAGAGGAAGACTCACCCCCTGAAGACCTTTCTTTTAGGGAAACAATTACTAAATTGAAGGAGTATTTCAAGTGGGATTCAACTCAGATGACTGAGGTTCAAAAGAGATGTTTTGAACTACTTCAGGTGGAGTCACCCTCCCCCTCTGCTATCCCTCTAGTGATTCCAGCCTACCTCGATGCATTTGCATCAGCCTCAAAGACACCAGAATCACAGCCCCCAGCTCCCATAAGACCTAACCGCTTTTACAAGATCCCTGATGAGCGCAAATTCCTCATTAAGCCACTAATGGCAGATCCTGCAGTCATTGCAGTGGCCCCTAACAGTCCATATTAATACCTTCTTCCTTCCTTTTGCCATCAGACAGGGACAAACTAGGAAAGCTCATAAACAAAGGCAAAAGCCAAGCTGAGTAATGCAAGTCACCACACCACAAATCAGGCAGTTTGAACCGTTTATTTGTAAAGCGCTTTTAGTCTCAGGCAATCCCAAGACTTCTTCAGACAAAATACTAATACACATGCCCTTCTTATAACTTCCACAATTAAATCAAATGGCACACCATTGGTTAAAATCAATTCATTAAGTATGCTAAACAGCTCTAGATCAGGGGCCACAAGCCCACCCCTTTATGAGTAAATCCCAGCACAATATAATATAGTATAATATAAGCAAAAATGACTGCTTGCATTCGCCTTATGCATAACACAGTTTCAATCACTAAGCTAAAATGCAATGCCTGCAAAAAGCTGTCATGCATTTCAAACTAACTTTCATGTGAAGACATGTTTTACTCCCTAAGAGTAGGTCACAACCCAGTATGAAAGAAACGTGCTGCAAGCATGCCTGTTTAGTCGTAAACATCCACAAATAAAATACCACACCAATTGTTAAAAGCATTAAAACATTCGGTACGCCTAACAGTTCTAGGTTTAAAATCACAAGTCCATCCGCTGTGAACCAGTCACAACTCAGTGTAAAAAGGGACAGATAGCATGCTTTCGCCTTTAAGCATGAAACAATTAAGCATAAAAATAAAAAATAAAATAAAAATTAAAAACCTAAAAGGCAGTACCTACAAGTAAAACTGTCATGCAATACTGACAGACAGACAAACAACATCAAACCCCTTAATTTAAATGTCAGGCCATGTTTGACCCAATAAAAGAGGGCAAAGACAAGAGGTGCAAGTCCACCAGATATAAACCGGTCATGGCACTAGTCAAAAACAAGCTCCAAGCTGATTTGTAACATTAATCATGTTTTGACCCTTGTGGGCAGGTCTAACACCAAGTAAGAGAACTGGTTGTATGCATTTACTTTATACATACAACAGTTATCATCGTAAACTAAAACACAATACTCACAGGTTAAGGCTATCAAGTGACGCAAGCAAGTATTAGGTCATGTTTGTCCCAGCAAGAGCACAAACTCTAAAGGTGTAAAACCGCTAGTTGTAAACTGGTCATGGCACCATTTAAAATTACCGGCTCCATGCGATTGCCTTGTGGCATAAAAAATATGTTCAATCATTTACCTAAAGGCAAAAGCTGCCATTACTGACGGACACAATCTAATCAATCTAATTGAGGCAAACAAGTTGCAACAACATCTACTTACGTAAACCGTCGATGGTGGATAAAACAGTGATGCCAAAAATACATAACATAGTACATGGCTACCATAAACAGTGAGTCGCCACTACTCCTACAGTTTAGTAAAAACTGGTAAATACAAACTAACAATTAGAATCTGTTGGTAAAACTAAGAGTCAAACCTGTTCCTGTCTATAATAAAACAATGGAGACACCTAGTGGAAGGAGGTTGAGATACAACCCATTAAACAACAATGTTAGGATATACAGAGAACATAATAGAGAAAAGAAAAAATGTGTTAAAAAATTTTTACACAGATGTCAAAGGAAATGAATGATAAATAAGCAGCAACTATGAAACAATATATATACGAAACAATATATGCAATGAAGTTGTCAAAAGTAATATGGACTGTTGAATCCTGAACTCTAATGCCCAAGTACTAGGCAATGGAACAGTCATCTTAGACCAACCATAAATTTTTGTTTAAGGCTATTGACTGTGTAAATTCTGATGGGAGAGGGGGCCTTGAAATCGTCCGCCTTGAGGTGCTGGAACTCACATGGCAAATCCGCACGGATGCCAGCACATATCCAGGTTTAAATGAAATGTGCTCCATACATTGCATTTTAAAATTAAAGAGTATTCTACACTACAAAGCCGCCTTCCACTATTGCCACCCAAACCCTCCATGGCCATTTTGGACTTGAAGGAGGCATACCCCCACATCCCCATCCACCCAAACTACAGAAATTATTTGCATTTTGCTGGACCTTTTTCACACTTTAGATTTACTGCCTTGCCCTTTGGTATATCTATTGCACCAAGATTCTTCCCAAAGAGCCTAGCCCCAACAGTAGCCCACTGCAAAATAAAAGGCATTCAAATCAACCCCTACCTAGACGACCTCCTCATCCTAGCAGAAGAGGAAAGCATTCTCAAGAAACACTTACTATTCACTATGTCCCTGCTGCAGAGCTTGGGGTTCACCCTCAACCTGGCAAAACCATCCCTCGCCCCAGCCCAAGACAAAACATTCCTAGGTTGCAGGATAAGAACCAACCTGATGAAGGCCTTCCTTCCTCAGGACAAAGTATCCTCCCTAGTCAGTCATTTCCACAAACTCCTCCTGGTCACCCACATTTTGGCCAGGCAGTTCATGCATCTTCTAGACCTCATGGCAGCCACAATCCCTGTTACCCCAATAGGCTCCACATGAGGAAGTTCCAGTGGTACCTAAAAAATGTCTGATCACAGCACGGCTACCCCCCAGGACTTTCAGATACCCTTCTTACCCTGTCTGAAGACAGAGTTGAGGTGGTGGATCCACCAAATACACCACAACTGAGACCTACCTCTGCAACTCATCAACCATGTACAATCCATGCACACGGATGCCTCCGATCTAGGGTAGGGAGCAACTATGAATGGCCTCAAGGTGCAGGCCCAATGGGAACCCTACCTCCAGGAAAAAAAAACATATCAAAATAAGGGAGATGACTGCACTCCATGTAGCCCTGTAGACCTTCCTTCTTCTTATGCAGACCTTTCTTCTTATTGTGTTTCACAGACAGTACAACTGTGATGTGGTACATCAACAAACAGGGGGGGGGGGGCAGGTCTTACCTACTCTACGGGCTGCAATGCAGGCATGGGAGTTAGCATCTCAACACCACACTGCAGGGAGCTTATATTCCATCCCAGGATAACCATCAAGCAGATGCCCTCAGCAAATCCTTCTCTCTGCATCACGAGTGGATGTTGTACAGAGATATGTTTTTAGATATTGTCCACCAGTGGGACACACCACAACTAGATCTGTTTGCCTCCCCCCATAACAGATAATTGCAGCTTTTCTGCTCCAGAGATCCCTCCCCACTGCTGGTTTATATTATTCTATATTGGAAGTATTGCTAGTTGTTTGCTAATATGTACTTAATACTTTAGGAAAAAAAAAACGACACTTGCATGACATTTTGTGAAATTGATATTTGAACTTTAAGTTGCACATCTTGAGAGATATCCAATATTTGTTTTGCTGATTACACAATTAAGCATATTGAGTTCATATTTCTGTAAATATTTCACTAAGCATACACTTAAAGAGGAATTTATGTGAAAGCTTATGTCTGGTTAACAAAAATGTTCCAATATGTCTCAGTTGTACAGTTTTCAAGATATGAAAATTTGAAAGTTTACAAAAATATATAATTTGGGGTTTGTTTGCATTATAATGTATTATAGTATTTACGGAAAAGACTGAATGCACTAGCTGTTACCACTGTAAAACATACTTACTGAAAACATTGCTATTTGTACAGTTTTAATAGCTTTTATTGTTCACAAAATATGTTCATTTGTCTGTCTTATGCTTGTTAAGTTTACTTTTCAGGAAATGCTCTGGAATGCAAGATGTGTGTAGGCGGTTAGAGGTAGGAAATTCCACACCACAAAGGCGTTAATGAGTTAACTAATAGTGATTTAGTAGTAATTATGAAATAAAATCTAAACGCTGAAATAGAAACAAGAAAAAAGAAAGGTGGTATCTGTCTACCTTCTGTGTTCCTAGTACTTGATAAACCTTTTCTTAGTTTCTGTGTACACCTCATGCTCAGACAAGATTCACAGGTTTTTAAGATATTTAAGTTGCACATAAAGGATTATGGTAAGGTCTCTGATCATAATCCGCTTGTTATGAGTTGAAATGTGGATTTCAGGAAATTCACCTCAAGAGCAATGCTCGAGAGATGAATCTTGACATCTGTATAGAGAACATACAACATGCTGACTTGTAATACGGAAGACATTATCTTAATTCTTTATAGTGCATGGAGCTTTACGTGCATTGCAGTAGTTAGAGAAAAAAAGTGAAGGAGTGCTAAGTGTATTATAGCTTTGTAAACTGTAATATGCTTAGTGCTGTTCCGCAGACAGCAACCATACAGAAAACCAGCACTACAGAAGACCGTCGAGAAGTGCCAAGGGGTTTCAACACCTGTTAAGCACTTCGGCTGGCTAAATTAAGTGTTTAACAACTTTTTTTAAAACCTTCTTCACTTTCCCCCAGCCTTCTGCAGTAGCTGCTTAGTCCTGTTAATGCTCTAGAGTGAGACTAGAGCTTAACATTAGTGAGGGATGCTTAACAAAAGCTTAAGCATTTTTTTTCTTGGTAAACACATTTCTGACTCTTTCCACGATCTTGGAGCATAAACATGACATTCCTTGCACCTACAGTGTTATTACTGATTGTAATATTCTCTCAGAGCACTGACGTGATGAAAATAATTCTGTTTCGATATTAAAACCGAGGAAATGGCCATCTGTAGAAATGAATTATTACTGTCAGGGTGACCCTTCGAGAGAGGGACTATCAGGGTGACGTTTAGAGTGATTTGTTCCCAAATCATAGAGAGTACGTATTTTACTTGAAAAGCTATAGGCTGTTTCTGTAACATTCTTCTAATTTTTTAGTGTAGAAGACAACTGCTGCACAACTGTCAGTGTGCCCTGTACTTCATAGCTTGAGGTTCCTGCTGAAAACATACATGAGGTGCACTTCCAGCTACAGTTTTTCGTGCCCCACACCAAGTTATACATTTCCATTTTGTACCTTCAGAGCAGCTTTCCATGGTAAGTGACAGTCCTATTTAACACTTCACTGATGGCAGGCATGGCACCAGCTCTATGCATGTAGAAAATGACAGTTTTCATTTAACTTGTCAGTTATACAAGTTCGTCTCATTACACAGACAGAGAATACCAGAGGTGCACTCATTAAAGGCATTAATTTGTGCCAGCATTTCATTAAAACCTAAACTGATACTCTATATCTTGTGGGACTGATTTCTGAAGGCGTGTTTATATGGTTTAAGGAAACAAGTTCATGGCACATATTTTTCAGTACGTGGTAAAACTGTAGTTGACTTCTCCCTCCCCCCAGAGTTTACTTTAGGTTAGATGGGTCTATATTTTAGCATTTAAACTGTCTATAAACATATTGTGAAAACTGAACTGATAAGTACATAAATATACAAGTTTTTTTTTTTTTTTAATTTTCACCATGCCTCCGCTTTAGATTTGATATTTTTTAACTTCAAATTCATCAGATGTGCTTAGATTTACCAAGGGTGTGATCCTTGTGCTTAGTCAGTTCTTATGGTTTCAATTGCAGCAAAGAAGTAATCGATGCAGAATTACATGTAAGATGCATCGAACAGGTGGTGTTAGTGCTTGCAGATTTCAAACGAATTTTAACCTAAAGTTGAAAGTTAAACATTAACATTCACTTCAGTTTGTCAGTATATTTTGTTTTGTAAATCAAAGCTGTTAATATTTTAAGTTGTTTCTTGCTAAAGTCAGTTATTGGTTATTTACTAAGGTGGAACTTGGAAAATAATGTGTTCTTTGCATAGGTGCCATCTACTATCATCTTTTTCTCAGAACAGTCCTGAGATGGGCAGTTGATTGCAGTGGGGGGGGGCATGAAAAATGGCAAATGTTCTGATAATATGGGGGAGATTTTAAAAAAATTCTTGAAATATTGCTGAAAACTGTGATATAATGCCCTAAACACCTTGATTGGCTGTAAAACAGCAGTAAATTGGAAAAGGTGGTCTCCCAGAAATAACTTGGCTCGTTTCATGTTTCCCATATAACACAGGTAAGCCTGCTGGTATGGCAGGCCCCCATTGGTACCACTGAGAATGTATGGTTATAGGGGTGTATCTAATACATGTGTGATAACTGCTTTAGCTAATAGTGAGCTCCTGCTTGTAAATGGTCTGGGAAACATGAAAAGATTATTACTTATCCAGCTTCAGATGCTGGAATTAAAACAACATAAGTAGTGGGTATATACCTGCATTACGGCAAATGATTCTTTACACATGTAAAATGTTCACATTGGTCTTCATCATTCCTACCACATTATTCTCTGGCATAACATTCTGTTTTTGTGGACCGAACACTTGTAAGTTCATCCCTGTATGTCTGTTAAAACAATGATTAGCCAAGGAAAATGCAGCTACTTGTCTGGCATAACACAACTTGCAAGCTTTGTATGCTTGACCAGCTCGGACAGTACAGCAGCCCTGCAGTTACTGTCAGTATATACCCCAAAAACTTATAACTAAGATGCACTATGCTCATGCTGCAGGCTGTATGGTGTTAGGCAGACTGGGTAAAGTGGAACACCTGCTGCTGGAAAAAGTCCTCCTTGCATTTTCCTGTGTGCAAGAGTTCAAACTGCGAAATCTATCCAATTTCTTAAAACACTTTAAAAAATCACAGTCCTTAAGCA
This sequence comes from Protopterus annectens, assembly GCF_019279795.1. Taxonomy (NCBI): domain Eukaryota; kingdom Metazoa; phylum Chordata; order Ceratodontiformes; family Protopteridae; genus Protopterus; species Protopterus annectens. Next base: position 194,289,537 of record NC_056731.1, read on the forward strand.
GATGCTCCCTGACGCACACCATCCTGCTTCTAGGTCCTTCCTGACTTTCTGCAATTTGACGACATAAATGGGAGTGTTTCATCACTTGACACACATGGATGGATGGGTAGTTGTGTGTGTGTGTATGTATGTGTATTTGTGCATTTGTAGCCAGAAAATTATTCACTGACTGAATTTGCTATTATGTTGGTCTTGTTGCTACTTTCTGGTTGTTTTTATTGCTGTGGTTTTGTTTTGTGGGGGGACTGAACAGTACAGAAGTGTTTGAAAGGAAACTAAAAGACATAAATGTTATTTCTTTACTTGACTATTAATCATTAGAGGTGCAACTAAAATGAAATCACATAAAACGTTCAAGGGAAAGACAAGTGTCTTGTTGGACTAAAACTTTCTGCTACTTGTTCAGTTTATCCTCTAGCTAACAACTGCAAGATATGCTTGATAAAACTGAATTAGGACTTCAAGTAAATCGTTCACTGTCATCACAAAGTGCAAATTATTAATTCTCAGTTGAATTCTGATGTTTCTGATAGACTGGAGTACAATCTTAAGTAATATGTTCATCAGGGATGTAAAGTAATGGGGCTGTTGAAATAATGACACTGCAAGGCATGCATGCTTTGTCTATTAAAAAATTCTGCCACACGTGGCTATATATATTTTTTTTCAGATTTTAGTTTAGTCTGTTGGTTGTATATTAAGTAGCCAAGGAAGTGTATGGGAGGAGGGGATACTTGAGAGTTGGAAAAATTACCATATTCTAGCAAATGTCATCATGTAATGAAAATACCAGTGAGTCAGGGGTGCGAGAATGAACTTGTATGTGTTGGGAAGTTAATGGTGGCTTAATGGTAACATCTCTTCGCTCATCTCCAATGTATGACCTGTCGCTATGTAGCTTGTAGCTGTGTGTGTTCTTATGTCTGCTTGGATTTTCTCTGGGTACTTTGGTTTTTGCCTATGTACTGAAAAGATTCTGGTTGATTGCCTACATTAAGTTGTCCATGTGTATATAATATGTTTGTGTGTTTGTTTTTTAATTATCTTTGCCTTTATGGTACAAGTTATGGTTGAAAAGGGTCCCAGAGGGACCAGCTGTCTTATCCATTTAATAAAGAGAATGCTGAGTTTGTTGCAGGATAAACTGAAAACTACAGATAAAGCTGAATAAAGCTCTGTCCGTGCTTGGCAGCTTCGGACAGAGTTTGGTGGGGCTTCTTTAGGGCCATGCAGGAATACATTGCAAAGAATATCTCCTCGTTAACAAATGTGATTAGTATGATGCAGTATTCACAAAGAAGCATGCCTGAGGTAGTAACCTGCAAGGAGGCAGCAGCATACGTACTTTTTTCAGCTGTAAAGGTGAAGTGGAGAATGTTGAGAACTGTTGTGTTTTCATTTTGGCCTGGCAGAAGGTGCTGAAGGGAACCATCTTTGTGTGAGTCTGGAAGAGGAACTGATTGACTTTACTGCCACGGTAATGCACAGTGCACATAGAGTGAAGAAAAGCACAAAAGTGGGCACACAACATTGATAGATTGTAGTGAAACTGCACCAATATGGTTTTAGAGAAGAAGGCTTATTGAAACTAGGTAAGGAATATGAAGAGCTTTAGCTAGGAGATTATAAAGTTAAATAACATCTGCTTCCTTGATTTGAACATGAGGTGTCAGGCATATGGCAAAGCAAAGTTCAGCAAATTGTGCCTTGGTGAACTCTTCTGACGTTATATTCTGGAAAGGGCAGGAGTGCGAATATTGTACATCATAATGCCTGGTGGGTGCTAGAGGCAGAAACTAGAACAACCTAGTTACTGTGTGTAACAACTGTATTAACCAGATTTTTTGTTCAAACCTATTCAACTAAAAATGTCAAAAATTTTCACAGATATAATTCTGAAATGGTGTTCTCTGCAAATGGATCGTCACAGGCATTACAAACTACAAGGCTACCAAGTAGCACTACATTCACTTTCCGTCGTGTCTGAGAGATGAATGCAGCCCATATCCTGAATGTATTTTTGTTATGCTGTCATTAAAAAATACGCATTTCTTAAGAAAATCTAGCATTTTTCATATTATGTATAAGTTGCATCTTAAATTGCATGTTTTGAGAAAGACAGTCTCTTAAATGTTTTTAGTACCAGAGTATCCTGTTGTAATTTTCTAACACTATATTTAAAATGTAACAGGAGAACTTGCATACAGCTTGTGAACACATGCAAAAGTATGAATGCGTATATACCCAAATACTCACGAATATTTCTAGCTGTACCTACACACATTGTTTACAAATGTATGTGTGTGTGCTCGTGTGCGTCTGTCTGTACATACAATATTTCCCTGTTTACACTGTTTTGCAGTCCTGTGTTTGTATGAGATTGTGCAACATGCTTTGTGTTGTGCTTGTACTTGTTGGGTGGGGTTCTCTGTGCATGTGTACTTATATACGTGTGTATGTAGATTCTGTGTAATACTAACAATTATTGCATGATTCTCAAAGTGACTCTCTGAGAAAAAGCTCTATTCTATTATTTCAGTGTAGTAATATTTTTAATGCTTAATCTCTGCGTACCATTTGGGTATTTTGTATGTTACCAAGATCACTGCATAAGTAATGCATCTTTTCTATTAGTTGGCCTGTATCATGGCTGAAAAAAAGTCTTTGGACCAGCCCACGTACCTGGTTAATACACTGAATAAATAAAATGTGTACAATATATGCATAGCGGTGCTGCGGTAGCATTGTCGCCTCACAACAAGAAGTTGTCTCGTTCGATTCTCAGCTAGAGCGTCTTCTGTGTGTAGGCATGCATGAATGGGCGTGCCTTTGTTGAAGGTTGTGCATCAGGGCTAGTAACTCGGCACGTAAAAATCCACTACCAAACATTAGCTGACCGGAGTTCCGCTGTGGCGACCCCTAACCGGGATAAGCCGAAAGACACACCAACAACAATATATGCATAAAATATGTAGTATGTACATGGTGTATGTGATAAGAGTCTGATTTGTAATCCAATAATTACAGTGGTAACGGGCAAAACAACAGTGTCACATCATCAAAATATGTATTGTCAACTTGTTTTGCACATGCTGTTAGGATTATCCTGGAGTGGGTTAAACCAACTAAGTGTTTTTGCAAGGAGGCAAGCCTCCCTGCACCCCCACACACCCTGCTAATTATATATACTGACTTCAAGATCATACAATCCCCGAGGAAAGGAGAATATTCCCTACCCAGGCATATCATGCATGTGTTGACTATCTGTCTTTGCTGACCAAATGGTGTTACCTGAATAGGCATTGACATTGTGCATATTGGTGGTAGTATTGTTTTAATATTTCCAAGCATCTCCCATATTTCCCCTTACCAAAATTCAGTTCAGCATAGCTTTTTGTTACTGTTCTAAAAATAAGCAAATAAAGACATGTGTATTACTGTCCTTTACATCCCTCCTGGCGACAGTACAGCTGCACTGGAACATACCCTACATTGGATTTTCATAATTCCCCAAGAAAAAATACTAGGTGATGTCAATATTTTTTTTTGGACATAACCACTAACTCCCCTACATCTAACATGAAATTGTACAGTTTCACTCTAGTTAATAGTCCCACACATTTTATTAGACTAGATTCTAGTATCCGACCCTAGCAAATTCATCACCAGAGGTTCAATGTCAGACTCTCTGACCACTTCCCAATCTGTACAGCCTGACATCCCACATATCCACTTAAACAGCACATTCATAAAACAATCTGTAACCTGTTCAAGTTTATCACAGAAATAATCATTACCTCCCTATCATTTATTAAATGGAATGTCCAAAAAAATCCTCCCTATAGATAATGCCGTAAATTAATTCAGTACAGCTCTCCTAAATATCTGAAATAGTCTTGCAAGGAAGAGAGTAAAAACAAGTTTGGTTATCCAGAAAGAGTAGAGTGCTAATGCATGATAGAGAGAAAGCATGGAAAGAATATAAAACACTACAATATCTGAATCTTCAGAATGGTCCACAACTGGGCTAAAAAGCAAATAAATGAAGACAAAAAGCTATGCCATAACAATATGAACAGAAACGGCCAACAGGTAGATGTGCACCATTTCAGCAAGTAAACATAACAGCGATAGCACAAAGTACGGCTCCAAACAGCATATATTAAAAACAAACTGATTTATTCACTGGTAAGCGCTTTCACCACGTCATGTGACTTCATCCGACCATAAATACATTGCAAAAATGTTGTAACAACTTAATATACTCGCATTTAACACTCCTGCATTTAAAAACTGTAATCAGTAACTCCCCATTTTGCTATATTGTCCTCACGTAACATGAGTGACGTCACCACACGTCCCTGCTACTTTTAAAAACAAAGTCATGGCACAATGGGATGTTGAACATATGCTCCAATTAGACTTGTATAAGAATAATGTGAAGTTTTATCATCGATTCGTGGATGATATTTTTCTCATTTGGGGAGGTACTATCCATAAATTGGATGAATTTGTACAATACATACAAACCACAACTACATTTCTTAAGTTCACAATGAACCAGTCATCAGAAGCTATAGCATTTTTAGATATCTTTGTGTCCAAGACTCTTGATGGGTCCTTTACAATGCATGTACTTCGTAAGGAGTGCAATAGAAACACACTTCTGCATAGATCGAGCATGCATCCTAGAAGGACCTTTAGGAATGTAGTGAAAGGACAAGGGATGCATGTCTCAAGGTTGAGTAATCAAGAAGTTGCTTTTAGGGATGTGCTACAGGAACTGGAAAGCAATTTTTACCAACGAGGTTATAATATTAGTGAAGTTACTACTACCTTGGAAGAAGTTAAGACAATGAGGACAGATATGGCCAAACCCTATTTCTCATCTAGAAATAGTGAGGAAAATGACAGGGTCTATGAGACAAGTACAAATAGGAATCAAGCTGTAAATATATTCATTTCCTATACTAGTGACAGTAGGGTAAGAGAGGCGTTCCACAAGCATTGGCCGCTTCTGATGACAGACAGGAAAATCAAAGAGTTGGTAGGTGAATGCCCTACTTTCTGTTTTAAGAGCAGAATAAATCTCAAACATATGCTGTGTTATCCAAAAGGTTCATAGGTTGGTACTAGGCTATTGGCCCTAGGGCCTATACAAGCCTAGCCATAACAATTCCCTGGATATTTCTTCCCACAATATTTACTTCTCTGGACCCCTGTTTCTAGCAGGGTGACTGACATGATCCCCGGGGTGAATTTCCTATATCCCATCCAATCATCAAGGTTCCTTTTGAAGAGGGCCAATGAGGCGCTCTGCTTGACACGTATGGGCAGTCTATTCCAGAGTATGGGGAGTCTCTGGGTTAGGAACCTATCCCTCCAGCATGTTTTGTTCATTGTGATGACAAGGTTTAGATCCCTGATGCGTGTGGCTCTGTGGGATTGGGATTTCTTTAAGTGGAGCATGTCCAACAGCTCAGGGTTTGACATGGCCTTGTATGTTAAGCAGAGATCGCCTCTGAGTAGATTATATGCCACAGAGTATAGCTGGAGTTTTTTTAGACAGTCAGCATATGGCATCTGCTTTAGGCCAGTGATTCTTTTAGTGAGGTATTTCTGTGGCCTTTCCAGCTGTTGCAGATGTCTTGTGAGGTACATACCAAACTGGGCATTATACTCTATAATAGGTCTAATGAGGGATGAGTAGAGTGGGACAATGACCTCCGTTTTTCTGGATGAAAAGCCCTTAGTGATGAGGTGTGCCACATAGAAGGATTTCCTGACTGTTGTGGCAATGTGGTTATCGAAAGTGAAACCACTGTCCACCTGTGTCCCTAAGTCTCTCATCACCCTTTTGATGTTTAGTGTAATGTCACCTATGTGGTAATTCATGGGTACATGTTTTTTTCCAAAGGGGATACTATACATTTCTTGGCATTAAGCTTGAGCCCATGGCTCTGGCACCAGGCATCTGTTTCTGTAAGGCCCTTTTGTAGAGTATCCACATCATTTGGGGATTCAGTAATGGCTCCCAGTTTGCAGTCATCTGCAAACTTTGTTAGCCAGAGTCCCTTAGTGTTGGCCTGTACTTCAGAGAAGTAGATGCTAAACAAGAGTGGTCCCAGGACTGAACACTGAGGTACTCCACTTATCACTTGTCTGGAGCTGGATTTGGAGTCTGCTACTTTTGCAGTCTGGGTTCTGTCAGTAAGCCAGTTGGCAACCCATCGAGTCACGTAGGGATTTATGCCCAGCTTAGTAAGTTTATCTATGCTTCCAGAGTGGGGGATGGTGTCAAAGGCATTGGCGAGGTCCAGATAATGTGGACTGTGTGGACCACCTTATCCTCGTCCAAAGCTCTGGAGACTGATTCGAAGAAGTCATTCATATTCATGAGACAAGATCGGCCCTTCACAAACCCAAACTGGGTAGGGTCCAGTGTTTGAAGGTTGCCAATGTCTTTGTTTCTAAGTTCCATGATAATGTGTTCCATGCCCTTGCAGATCAGGCTTGCCAGACTGATGGGACGGTAGTTCCTGGGATCCAAGGTGGATCCCCCCTTGTGGAGTGGGATAACTGTAGCTGTACGCCACTCAGTGGGCATGAAGCCTGAGGCGAGGCTATGATTAAACATGACACTTAGGTGAGGTGCCAGCTCATTTTGTAGTTCATGTAGTACACAGCCTGGGATGTCATCTGGTCCCATGGATGCTGTATTCTTAGCTTTGGAGAGTGCGGTTTCTACCTGTGTGGCCGTGATTACCGGAATTTGGCAATCTTTTGATATTGAGATGGGCCCTTAGGGGGTGAGAGGGGGGTGAATTTGGCACTAAATTGATCTGCCAGGATTTTGGCAATAACCTTGGGATCAGTATATTTAATGCCATTCTGTTGTAGCTCAGAGCAGATCTGAGCATTGCCATTTCGATTATTGACATAACTATAGAATGCCTTGTGGTTGTCTTTGGAATCTTTGACAATTTTATTTTCATAACTAGCTTTTGAGGATTTTATGCAGGATCTCAGCTTCTTACTGAGGCTGGTGAGGGAGTTTTTTGCATCCTGGGATTTTCCTCTTTTCTGCAACAGTTTCTTCCTTCTGTTGTATAGTTTGTATATAGCAGGGGACCACCAGATTGGCTTCCTTTTTTTGGAGATATGCATCTTGGTTTTATTTGGGATGGCACGATTCATGCACGAGTGGATATGCTCGTACAGTGCCTTAGTGTAGGATTCTGCAGTCGAACTTTCAGATCCCATCTGCATGGGTGTTGTGAAGTTTGTCACTTCTGACTTCAGTAGCATGAAGTTGGCTTTGGAGAAGTTTTTTTTAAAAAGGTTTCCTTACTGGAGGGTGGGGGTGGGATGTGGATGTCAAGGGTGATTTCCTTATGGTCAGACCTGACCAATGAGGGGGTGACCACTGGTGTGGAGCATCTATCTCCCATGTTGGTAATGACCAGGTCTAGGATATTGGAGCCCCTGGTGGGACAATGGATTAGTTGATCCAGGGCGTTGGAATTTATGAATTCCAAGAACCGTTGGGAAAAGGAGTTGGTACCCGAGTAGTTTTCCCAGTTAATGGCAGGGTAGTTGAAATCACCCAGTATTAGGGTGTTTGGTTGTATCTTAATATTTTCCAGTATGTTTAGGAAGGTGTAGTGAGAGTCTTGGGGCATGGTGGGGGATCTGTAGCAAGCTACAGTTTGGATTGCAGTCTTACCTAGTGTTAGTTGCACCTGGAGAATTTCAGATGCATTGTGTTGGGCAACTAGCCTGGAGGTGTGAATATGGACACTCCTCCACCTTTAGTGTTTCGGTCTTTGTTTTGTGGCCGAAAAGTGTGGTAAGAGTTGTAGCCAGGTAATTCCAGGGGTGCTCTCTGGAGCCTTGAACCATGTCTCAGTTACTGCACAGATATCAATGTTCTCCATTTTTAGGAGTGCTTCGAGAGAGTGCATTTTGAGGTTTAGACTTCTGTCATTGAGTAGCATTATCTTCAGATTTTACATGCTTGTATCTGTTATGGTGGTGGTTTTATCCTTTGAACCTTGCCTAAAAAAGGCACTATAGGGGTGGCAAGAGCTTTAGCCAGTAACCTGAATCCCAGGGGTGACAGGTGCAGACCATCTCTGGCAAGGCATTGTGGTTTGTCGATCATGTCTTCCCAGACAGACAGACAGATACTGGAACCCTTTTGAATGACACCAGAAGCTTAGCCAATTATTGAAGTCAATCATTTTGTCCTTATACTGTGGTATCATTAGGGCTAGGGTCATACCTGCCTGGGCCACATAATCCAAGAGCTCTTCCATGTCTCTTTTCATGTAGTCCAGGGAGGTACGTCTCAAGTCATTCACTCCAGCATGGACAATGACAGAATCGTATTTGTACTTGTTGTGGAGTGACTTGAGTGCATGCATTATGTGGCAGATCCTGGCACCCGACAGGCAGCTGACTGTAATTTTCTTCTTGTTCAGCCTGGTGAGTGGGACATCAGTGTGCCTGACTATAGAGTCACCTATGACTAAAGTGTTGGGTACATTGTCTTGACTTAGGGGCTGCTGTTGGGTGGCACACTGGTGTTATGAGCTATGTGTCACTTTGATTGTGACTGGTGTTTGTTTGCGTTTCAGCTTTGGAGGTCCTTGTTGCTTGGGCAGGTTAATGTTAAGGGCCTCCGCATATGTGGGTTTAGTGTTGCTATGTGTGGATGTTGATGGTGTGGGTTTTGAAGGGCTATGAGTTGCTCGAGGTGTAGTGCAGGTGTTAACCTTCTTCTCTTGACTGTCTAGCACAATCTTGGCCGGAGAGAGAGCTTTGCTTGTTCATTTTTAATATATGCTGTTTGGAGCCGTACTTTGTGCTATTGCTGTTATTTTACTTGTTTATGCTATAACAATATTCAGAACAATAATAAACACACCCCTAAAAAATTCTGGTCAGCCATTAAAGAAATCTTTCATCCCAGCCAAAAATTCACCTCAATCCCTGTCCCAGTAACTCACCACTCAAAACTGCAATAGAATTCAACTATTTTTTCATAGATAGGATTCCCAAACATCTAATCCCAAACCTGCCCAACAGCTACATATCCCCACAACACTTTCACCTTCAAACCTGTGCCCACATCTTATATAAAACTACTGTTAAACTCAGCTGATGAACTTGCAAGCCAGTACTGTAAAATTGCAGCCAAGTCTGTCTCAATTCTTATAAATAGGTCAGTCTAGGAATCCCCCATTCCCCCTCTTTGGGGAAAAAAAAAAATCACACATCTGTCTACATAAAAGAGGGAATTCAACAGACATCAGTAACTTTAGACCTATAGAACTCTTACCCCCCCCCCCAAATACTTGAAAAATGTATTAAAAAACAATTGCTAAACTATCTCTGACAGGTTGAACTCTTAGTCCCCACACAATACAACTTCTGTCCCCTCATAGTACTAACATTGCATTTCGGTCCTTCAGAGGTAACAACAAACTAGTCCCCTCCTTATTTCTAAAGTTGTCTAATGCCTTTGACAGTTTGTCACAGCAAACTTCTACTTTAGATATCCCCACTAGGTGTATCTCTGCCACCCTTCTGTGATTCAAAAGCTACTTGTCTAATAGGGATCAGTCAGTAAAATGGCTCTCCATTCTCTCTCCATACCACCCATGTGTCTGCAGTACTGAGAAAATCCTATGTGGCACAGTTTATAAAGAAGGGTATGGCATCTAAGGAGATCATGAACCCCAAAAAAAAAAAAACAAAAAGAGGTGAAACACACAACCACGTTTATTCAAACCAGATAAGCGCTTTTGTCCTTAATATCTTAAATGGACTTCATCAAATATAAATCACAGCTTACCCTGACTTAAAAGGATAATTTCCCCCCAACGTTACATTCAATTAAACATTTAAAGATATATACTACATTTTATGTAAAAAAACTGCAAATAGAATTGCCAATAACAGCTAATGAATGATAATTATAAAAAATATATTTAAAATAAATATTAAACTTATAACAACTAATTATCTAGATATATACAAAAACATTAAATCAGCCACTTTCGATGAAACATAAAAATCACATGTATATAAGATAGCACACATAAAAACACACACACACAAAAAATAAGCAAATAATTATGAAACAAGATTAACAAAAATACTAGCAAAAAGCTGTATAAAAGTTGCAAGACCATTTAGTCGTAATATTGTTAAAATTTAAAAATTATTGTCAAAGTAATCATCATTCCAAAGCTTTCAGTCTCAATAAACAATAGATGGAACTAATGTCATTTAAGCCTGGCCATTAACAAGCGTCCAGCCTTAACTGCCAGCGTAGTTCTTTTTTCTCCAAACAGAGACCCATTGGCCCACCCCTAGAGTTGACCTTAATGTCATCAATGGCCATATAGTAGAAGGAGTGTTCAAGGTAATCCAAAATTTGCCTGACCAGAGCATTAGACTCCTTACCCTTCCTGATACTGTATTCATGCTCATATATACGATCACAGAATCCTCTCTCCTTTTTACCCACATAGAAGCATTTGCAAAATTTACATATGGCCAAATATATAATATTTTTGGAATCACAATTATACTACTCATTAATGTTAAGCTTCCTTCCCCTAACCATAAACAAATTACCAGTCTGTATTTTAATACAATAAGGGCAATGGCCACATTTGGACATTAATTTATTCATACTACTCTTATTTAACTTAAAGTTCATATGTTCAAAAATGTCCTTAAAACTCAGACCCTTATGGTAAACTATTTTAGGTTTAGAAGGTAGATTATCCCTTATATGTTTTTATCAAACACCCACCTATGTACTCATAATCAAAATTATAAGTTGTAACCAAGGCTAGTGTAAATTGCATGACAATGTCATCCACCCCATGTACCTCTGTAGAATTAGTACCCTGATCAACATACTATTTGCTCCAGTTGCCAAAATAGGAGTGAAATGACCTATAGCCCTTTTATTACTCACTTTGGCTATCAACTCATTAATCAAATTAAACTGGTAACCCTTGTTTCCAAACATTGAACTTAGAAAATTCCATTCCTTTTTAAATTAATTATCTTGTGAAACCGTCCTTGCTGCTCTTACCAGCTGTTCCTTCACTACTGATCCCTTATGGTGATAGGGATGTGAGCTGGTAAAGTGCAGAAAGGAGTTAGAATATGTTGGCTTGCGATAAATAGATGAAATCTGTCTTATATTATTTACATCCTTCTTCAACAATACATCCAAGTAGGCCAACTAAACATTACTATACTCAACAGTAAACATCAAAAATTGTGTTGTGTTGTTAATGTATTCCATAAACTGCAACAGTTCCTCTGAATCACCCTTCCAAACAATACAGATGTCATCCTGGTATCTTCATTTAGGTTCATAAATGCTATTCAAAACAAACTGTCGTTCCTTATGGGCCAAAACCATTTTGGCAATAGTTACCGCCACATGGTGAGCCCATTGCCACTTCACTTGTTTGTACAAAATATTCACTGTCAAAATAAATAAAATTATTGTGGAGTACCACATCAGATGAGGTTTCATATAAATACAATTTACCTTGAGGTACACCTTTATCTAATAAAAATTCCACTACCCACTGCACATCTAAATCCTAGAGAATCGTAGTGTAAAGATCTTTCACATCAGAGGCCACCAGCCTTCCCATCTCTCTCCTACCAGTTCCTACCAGCATCCGATCTAAGGAGATCATTGTACTATTATACTCAGCTGTCGTTAGACCAATAATGGAATACAGTTTACCCTTTGGTATGTACCCGACTAGGCATTTACAACAACAGTAGTGACCACAAAGATTCCTCACTAAAAGAATACAGGGCGTAAATAATATGTTCTTTGTGGACCACCTCAAAGCCCTGTCCCTGTACTCGGTCTCCTACAGACTACTGAGGGGCTATCTATGCCTAACCTGCAAGGCATTCTCTGATCCATCCCTGACGGCCCTGCTACACATTTGCAAAATAAACAGCACTAGAATTACGCGAGCTAAGGATCTAAACCTTGTATGTGACACAAAACATGGTGAAGGGATAGGTATGTGTTTCAAAGATTACCCCTTCTCTTGAACAGACTCCCCATTCATGTGAAACTGATCTTTACTCTAAGCCAGTTCAAATGCACTTTGAACCAATGATAGGAAATCTCAAATTCACCCCGGTTTGTCATCTGTAGCACTTACGGAAAGGGGCAGTTTGCAGATGCCCCAAGTCACAGGCATATACCAAAGTCATTCTAGAACATGGGCATTCATAATGGAGAAAATGGGGTATGAATGGTTAGGTTGGAAAATGCTCTAGTGCATTAGCCTAGTTAACCTATGATCTATGAATGTTTAAAGCTATGGTTAGTGTTAAGCTGTATGAATTCTATAATATCATTGCATCAGTAGAAACCACAGTTTAGTTGTGTAGTCCTGCTCAGCAGCATTAGTGAAGTACTTCAGTACCACTTGTTTGTGTCTCCTACTATCGTTCTCAATACTTTGCAATCCATGCTGCATCTTGGAGCTTTGTATGGACTATGCTTCTGTATTAGCCCTTTGTCCCACGTTGCAGAAGCAAATGTCCAAAGACCAGAGCACCAGGTTTAATTAGCAGCTCAGGTGATAGATGGAGCTGCAGGGGAGGATAGATGTGCCCTTCCCGTAGGGGTGGTGGTAACATTGGCATTCCCTTTGGTGATCCCTGGTAGATGCCTGGGATGCTGCATTGAGGGGATGCAGTCCTTGGAGAGGTAAGGGAAGTGGGCATGATTGAGCTGTCTTTGAGGCATGGAGATACTGGCTCCATTGCACGTCCACACATTGAGTGTCACCATGTTACCACATTGAAATAAGGCAACTGTGGGTATGGCATAATGAAAAGAAAAGGTGGAATGGTGATGGGCAAGACTCCCACAACACCCTTAGGTCCTATGACTGGCCCCAGCTGAAAATCCAAGAAAGTCCTGGGAATGGAGTAACTAGTAGACCTGGGGTGGATGTGGGCACTGGGTAGGAAAGCCATAGAATAATGCAGGGACCCCCAAAAAACTGAGCAGGCTATTTGACATAGCACCAGATAAGGAGTCCTAGTATTACAGCACAAAGAAAGTGTTTCATCAGAATTTGATGTCTTGAGAGGAGGTTATAGCTTTAAGTAGATATTAATTTAAAAAAGGTAGATGAACACAGAGTAAATGCCAGTGGAAAATGTGTATTTATGCAAATAAATTCAGAGTTAATATCTGGAAAGAGCTTTTATAGACTTTCTATAGAAGTAAAGATGAATTGTATATACAATGCTCTCTGAGGAGTAAGTAGCTACTCCAGCTGAAATGTAAAACACATTAATTGTAGCAAAGTACTTATTCAAGCATTCATTAGTGTGATAATATGTAGATCTCAAAATTGTTAACTAAGCTAAAATGAAGGGGTTTCCAAACAGTACATTCCGAAAACAAATACTTTCATCTTGCATATTGGAAAACAAGTGGTAAGTGGAATATGTGAGCTTGATTGAAACTGTTGTCTTGTTATAAACATCTTTCTGGGAGAGACTATCTTTAGGGGGTTATTCTCCCCATTTGTGTTTCTCTGCATTAGAAAGGAAGAAGGGACCTCCTATTCCACCTTCACTGTAATTATTGTAAAGGGTGCTATGCTTACACTGCCAGAAACAGGGGTACAGTTATTGTAAAGTGCTCTACACTTACACTACCAGAGTCAGGGGTACAATTATTGTAAAGCGCTCTACGCTTACACTGCCAGAGTCAGGGGTACAATTATTGTAAAGCGCTCTACGCTTACACTGCCAGAGTCAGGGGTACAATTATTGTAAAGCGCTCTACGCTTACACTACCAGAGTCAGGGGTGCCATTATTGTAAAGCGCTCTACGCTTACACTGCCAGAGTCAGGGGTACAATTATTGTAAAGCGCTCTACGCTTACACTGCCAGAGTCAGGGGTACAGTTATTGTAAAGTGCTCTGCGCTTACACTGCCAGAGTCAGGGATACTGTGGGTTTGCTCTGCAGCAGTCTGTGGAGTGTTGCTTTCCCCATTACTGCCTTAAATTAATTTGTAAATTCTTAAATCATTTTCAAAGTTTGATGAAAGGTGCAAAAATGTAACACGAAGATGTTACTGAAATTAATTTAGTGGTCATAGAGATGGAGTCCCCCTTCCGTTTTTTGTTTTATAACTTCATTTTATGAAAACAGATGCAGCTAAAGGCATGATGAGCTAAAGTATAAGGGAAGGTTTTAGTGCAAAGATGATGGAAGTGAGTTGCCAATTACTTTTGCTTACAGGGAATTACTTATGCTGGGGGATTAACGCTTTGTCTGTGGTAGAAGCATTTGTGCAGAAGAAACAAAGGCAGTGAACAGCATGTTTGTGCAGTTGTAACAGACAAGACTGCCTTGTTCTAGCAAGTTGCTAGTGCTGATTTAGGGTACTGAACAGGATTATAGTTGTAGGGAGGCAGTTTGAAAGTATTTCTTCACACTTATGCACCAAAAAATAAATTAAAAATAGACCCGTTGTGAGGAGAATGCCCTGTCTGTGGGACATTCTTCCTCCCTATCTGAATGTTTCATGACTCAGAGGCTGTTTACTGTATTTGTATTGTGTGTTTCACACTTGTCTGGAGCATGTGTGCCACTTTATGAATCAGAACAGCAGACCTTCTCAGGGACGTTAAATCAGAAAGAAAACAGTTGATATATTATGTGAAACCAGTATCCGTGTACATTCTGAAGTAGTTAATTATGATTACAGTGCACATTGATGTTGTGTTCCTGTTAAATTCACTCCAGTTATTCAATAATTACCGTGATATTAACATGACTACTGAGTGCTGCTTAAAACTCTTCTTTTATTCCCATTGAGATGGGACCAGTGACACTATCCCTCTTGGTCTAATCTATCAGTATTGATAGTTAAGCATCTTAAATGTTGCTCATTTACTTGTCAGTCAACTCTGTAGTTATTTATTTTTGTAAGAATATAATAAAGCTTGTCTGCATATTAATTCAAAGTGTCCTGTCTGTTCTGACCCAGTTATTTAGACCCTTGATAGTAATTCAGTGGCTATATACACTGCATGACATTGTGTAACTGTAGACATTACTCCCTTTTGTAAAAGTTGTAGTCAAGCAAACAGTATTACATGTGTAGTTTTATGTTTTGTTTGGTATAGATGTACTGTCACTGTAAATATTTTCAGATGTTGGTAGCTTTAGAGGTGTTATCTGTACTGGCATGCAGGAGACTGAAGATCCAGGAGTGTAATAACCACCTGTAGCACTAGAGAAGGGAACATGTCTTGTGACTGGTAAGATGATGGGGGACACCTGAGAGATTCAATAACCACCTGTAGCACTAGAGAAGGGAACATGTCTTGTGACTGGTAAGATGATGGGGGGACACCTGAGAGATTCAGTCATATGCAAGGGACAAACTCCATCTTAGCCCAAGAAGGGATAGTGGTGCTTAGAGCTGGCTTAGAAGGTAATGCTAAATGGGTACACCTTTAAACTAAGTCGGAAGAAGAATTTGCATACAAGGAGTTAGGATAGGTGTTTAGGTAGTAGAGAGAAGGTGGGAATGGATGTACATCATAGCAAAGGAGCATACAAAGCTGATTTAGAGCATGGTTGTGTAACATAACTTTGCAGTGCATGGATTCTGGATAGGAAGGTGGGGAGCTGCAAGTGGTAAGGCAGAAAGGGATGTTGGACAATGCTGGTAACATAGAAACTTGGGACAGTGATAGGAGATGATGGAATATAGAGGTACTTGGGTGTATGTTGTACAGAAATGATGGCGTAGCAGTGTGCCTAAAGGAGGAATCTGATGGGAGATTGGCATACCTCTCAACTGTCCAGATTTTTGGCTCATATTTTTGGTCAGTTCCTCATAAAATTTTCAGTTTTCTGCAAATCAGTGGGATGATCTGAGGATTGAAGTCACTAAATAATGACATACATTTGAGTTTGACTTCATATCCTTCAGAAAATGTATGTTAAAACAAACCCTGTTACTCTAGCTAGTTTCTAAGTTTATATGAGCAATATTTAAAATAGGTCTCTATTTTTGGGCCTTTTTACCCCCTTTTTGTCTGGCTTTGTCCAGATTTCTTGCAGTATCAGATTTGAGAGATATGGAGATCGGAGAGGTGATGCAACACAAGGATGTGGCTGGGAATGGAAAAGGTCATAATTCTGGTTGAGTGCCCTAACAGTTAAGATAGAGGACGGGGAGTGGAGGAGATGGGTTGATGCAGTGTATTATCCCTGAAGCATACCAAGGAAAGAGGAATATAAATCAGTGGGGAACAAAGGAGTGTGGAGTACAACAAAAAGGGAAATGCTGAAAAGTGGTGAGAATCTGTCATAAATACAACTGTAAGATTCTAAGTTCCAGGGTGGAGAAGGAGTGGATGTTTAAGTAGGTTTGGACCATGAGTAGTTCAGCCAGCAATTGCAAGATTGTGCTCTGTGTGGCTTACAGCGTGCATTTTGGGCTTGGCAGTAAGATACAAAGATAGAGACAATTGTGTATGATTGAGGAAGAGAAGGTTATGGTTAAATGAGTGAGATGTTCGAAGTTGAGTTAGACTGGGGGCAAACTAAAGGAGTAAACAAGCTGCGTTGTGAATGAGTCAAAGATGGAGTAGTAATCAGGGCTTTTGTCAAGTGGGTGAAGAAGTGGCAAAAAGAGGAAAAGGCCAACGTGGCTAGAAAGAAATGTGAGGCTAGCAATTAGGGCAAAAGATGAGCAGGTAAAGTACAAGGTAGCTAGTAGAAGAATAAGAAAAGTGATAGGAGCGGGAAAGATGCTGGTTGAAAAGAGAAATAGCAGAAGGGGTCAGTAAGGGGAATAAGTGTTTTACTTAATGTAAAGTAGGGAAGTCAGGACAGACCTGGCTAGCAAAGATGGGAGGGAGATGGGCAGTGACACAGAACTACCTTAGGTACAGTATGAAAACATTGTTTCAGTCTTCACAAAGGAATGTAGTGGGGTGGATACCATGCTTGGAGCAAAGACAAGGCGAGTCAGCAGAGGAGTAGATAGTCACCAGGAGTGGCAGGAAGTGGAGAGGAAACTGCCTTACCTTAGTGAACATAAAATACAGTGGCCCTATGAATTACTTGCCAGAATCCTAAGGAACCCAAGCCAGAATGCTGGTACAACTCCTTATATAGATAGTTTTACAGATCATTGGTCTATGTAGAATTATCTGAAGACTGGTAAAACACAAATGTGGTACCCATATACAGTGAGAAGGCAGGAAAAATCTTGGAAACTGCATCCCTGTTAGCTTAAGAGCAGGGAATGTCAGATGATCCTGAGAGGAAGGCTAACAGCTTGTTTGGAGGATGGAAGTTACTGAGACAGCACAAGACATTGATTCATGACCACAAGGAGCGGTCAGTCATTCCTGATCCCATGTTAGCGTTAAGTTAAGGTAAACATGTCAGGGGAGTAGCACTACATATGACCAAGCTAGACTTCAAGATTTTTTGCTTGGTCCTACACAAGTGGCTGACGGGAAAGCTGGAGGGGCTGAGGACATAATGAAGACAAGGAACTGGACTGATCTGAGAATGAAATAGAGGGTTATGAGAAGGAAAAAGGAAAAGTGACTGAGTACTGCAAAAGTCAGGCCTTGATCCTGTACTTTTCTACGTGTTTGTCTAAGACATATTTGAGGGAAGAGACCACAGTAGTGACCTGTTCACTGAGAGTGTAAATATAACTGGGCAGTAAAATAAAGGGTGAAGAGTCTAAATAAAAATGATTTGAAAAAGCTGATTATGGGGCAGAAAAGTAGCAGCTGAGATTCATAGCAGACAAGTGCAAAGTTCTGCACATAGTACACAGCAGTCCTGATATGAAGTATAGGCTGGTGGGAACACAATTGATGGCAACATAACAGGAAACAGATTGGAGTTGTTGATCACAACTGAAGTAGATCACCTAGATACGAGAGGGCAATGTCAGCAGCAAATGTAGTAGTGGGGTGTGATCTCAGTGATAAACTCCATAAGCTAAGAGTGCATATTTCCACTATACAAGGCCCTGGTCAGACCCCATCTTGAATGCTGTGTGCAGTTTGTTTTAGGCCGTACAGAGAACGGGATATAAGGAGCTGGATTGAGACCAGAGGAAAGGCTCCAGAACTGTATGTGGAATGGAGTGGAAAGGTAATGTTAGAAGAATGGGAAATCTTGAACAGGAAGAGTGGGAGATGGGACACAGGCAGCAGGTCATGGAGGGGGGGGGTGAAACCAGACCCTCAGGTTATAGAGATGGGGGGAGTCCTACTATGGCAATTGGATTGAAAAACAACAATTAGCAAGGCCATACAGTCTTTTATAGCTGTCTGGATGGCAGCATCCTCCAGTCCGCTAACCCTTGGATGAAAAGGGACCCCCTGCTTCAAAGGGAAATGGGCTTCACATCTAAGAGAAGATGGCTTGATGGTTAAGAGTCGCAAAGGGATAAAATGGCTAGGAAAAAAAATCAGTTTGTACTGGTATCTAGGATGCCTTCTTCCCAACACCTAACAAAGCAAAAGTTTGTGACGTGGCATTAGATGGTATCCAGAACCTGAATGGCTGAAATGCACAGGGAAGGTGAAGTTTCTTTGTTTTTTGTTTAAAAAAAAAAAAAAAAAAAAAAAAAAAACTTCCCTAAAAGTGTTTTGCTGATGCAGAGGTTTAGTCCACAGCTGAGGTATCAAGCATACAGAAGGTTTGTCACTGTTCTCCTGGAAAGCTGCTGCTTCATAGGATAACATTGCAGTGATGCAAGTTGACTGTTCATAGAAGTACAAGTAGGTGATAGGTGTGATGAGTTTTCTTTAGGCCCTGGTCCCCCCCCCCCCCCCAACTGCAGTTGGTCATCAAGTATTCCTTGGAGCCTCTCTTTGTTCAGGTAGTATACAGAACCTGCCAAGCTTCTATGTTTGGGGTTGGAGAGTAGTACCTCGGGTAAGCATCATATTGCTGCGGGGGATTGATTTTTTTTTTTTTTTTTTTTTTTTTTTATTAAGCCTCAAGTTCCCTTCCCTTATGTACACCCATGGTGTCTTGGAATGGACATGCAATGAGTAATCTAGCGACTCATCCCACCTCTGTGGTGACTCTGCCAATGACATGCCTCCCTGTAGAGAAAGCCCTTCCCCATCGGCAGTCCCCAGTCTTCCCATCTCTCTCCTGCCAGTTCTTACCAGCATCCGAGCTATTTGCGTTTGGGATGCCTGTGTGTGAGTTGGGCATTTATTCTTCTGTGCCACCAGCTGGCGAAGCAGATACCTACCTTTAAAATGTTTCTGCCTTTCCTCATGTGGTGATTTGATCTAAAATAAAATGGATGCAAATAATCTAGATACTCAGGGTTTTCTATCTGTTACAAAGTATTTTTTGATCTGTAAAAGTCTACAGCTCTTAAATAATATAGTAAACAAAAGCCCTCATCTTTCACTTTCGTAGTTCAGTAAAGTCTCCTAGTTCATTTGTACTGTTTTTTTAATTTGTTTTTGTTACAAGGAATTGATTGTCACTGATGCATTTTCTTTCTTTTTTTAGGTCTTAATTGCAATTGCTAACTTATTTAGCATTAGTTGACAAGTTGAAAACAATTTAAGCAACAGTTAGCAACGCTGAACATATGTGGAACAGATTCATGGATTGTGGGGGAGGGAGAGGCATCTGTCATAGAGTTAAGTTCTTGTACATAGCTATATGTTCATATCAGCTGTAGTAGCCTAAAGCGTCTTTCTCCTGATAATAAATCATGTGGAACTAGCCATTCAAAATGTGGACCATGTGTATACTTTCTGGTATTTTGTTAATTTCTAATTTCATTTTATTTTGTGTTGCATTAGCAAGAGAATTTTCTACTTTATTTATTCTGTGTAGTTGTGATACCAGACCTTTGCAAATTATCATCTCTCTTCATAAAGAGTGCATCTTTAATTTGTTTTCCGATATTCACTTTGTTCTGTTTGGGGTTAATGGGAAACAAAAGTCTCTAGTTGCAAGCAATGAGCATAAAGCAAAAAGCAGTCTTGGAGCAGATACAGCACACACAGCTACACATGCGTGTGTGCGTGTGTGCGTGTGTGCGTGTGTGTGTGTGTGTATGTATGTATATATATATATATATATTTATATATATATATATATATATATATATATATATATATATATATACACACACACACACACACACACACACACAATGGAAAATCACAGGATCAGTCTATTGACATGTCTTTAGAATGTCAGAGGAAACTTGTGCACCTGGTGAAAATCCATATGGACAGATGGAAGACAGACTGCAGAAAAAACAGCCCGACTGTGAGTGGAACTAGCTCTAAGGCAGCAGTGCTAAGTGCCACATCGCTGTACCACAGCTTTCTATAATTAGCCTTTGAGGCCTGGTCCCAAATAGTAAATAGCGTATAAATGTTTTATTTAGAATTCTCTCAACATTTAATAATGTCTTGTGATTCCAAGTTTTAGTCTCCTGAAGTGTATTTTTCACACATTGGAAAGTCACTCCTGAAGAGCACATTTCAAAAAAAAATATATAATAATAAAATCAGTTCTACTGAATCTTTCCTACAGTAGGCATTATCACTAGGTAATTTGGGGTCTAGCTTCACAGGCATTGATGCATAAGAATGAAATGATATCTTGTTAAATGAAGAGCCATTTTTGTCAAATGTGCTTGGTGTTAATCATTGCAGGTAGTTCAGTAAGCCCTTGAAATGGCGGAGTTATAAGCAAAACTAAAGATAAGAGGAAGCTTGGTGGCACTGTTGATGAGTTTCTTTAAAATGATTTTGCATCTCGTCTGTGTACCATCTTCACATAGTCAGTCTAACTAGACCGTGGATATCAGGTTTTGATTTATTTCACACTCATTTTTTCCCATGTTTTAATTTTATTTTTTGCATTCTCCTTCCAGTTTTTTTTTTGAGTCACCGCAACCATGGAATGATGCAGAAAGAGTCCGCATTTTGCATATGTAGCAGCATAGAATTCTAGAAAACATGTTAAGATGGATTGCTAGACCATTGGTGCCAAGGTTTTTGCCTTGAAATTGCCACTACATTCTTGGGATTGTTTGACAGCTAAGGTGCTTGAAAACCCAGCCATGGAGTTATGAGAGAGGAGGAAAGGGTGCATCTCTAGCTGATGTCCTTCCATGCACTGCTGTAGGATTCTTCACAGATGGGGATTCCCTGTTGTGGAAGGTGTACTATCTTCAGATTAGATTGGAACATCTTCAGCTCCTAGGGATCCACAAAGTGAGTGGCAGGACTTTACTCAGGAGCTGTTTACTGTGTTAATGTCATTGAAGACTCCTCGGGGGGGGGGGGGGGTTCTGTTCCTGGTCCTCCTTGGTCTTCTATTCCGCTCAAAATACATAGACAACAGGATTCTTCAGAGGAAAAGTCAGATTCTGATGATGAATCCCTGATGTATTCTACCCAGATTCCTTCTCCTTTGGACTGTGGTTCCGAGGTGGTGGAGGAGGAATCTATTAGTCTTGATGTTCCTTTTGAGGAAATTTCCTTTGGGGTCATGCTGTCTAGGATGATGGATTTTTTTAAGTGGTTTTGTGTTCAGGTCTCATATACGTAAAAGGTACTATGAGTTGCTGCAGTTGGAATCTCCCAAACCTGCGGCTATTCCTCCTGTTTTGGCTGCTTTGCTGGATGTTTTTTCCAGTGCCTTTCATGGACCTGATTTTTTGGCTCCTGCTCCAAAAAGCCTGATCGGTTTCATAAGGTGCCTCTGAGGATTGCTATTTTTTGTATAAATGTCCTGCTGACCCCTCTATGGTGTCTGTAACCTCTGATAAGCCATCTCAATTACTTCATTCACCCAAGTTATTGCCTTCTGAAAAGGACAGCAGGACCATGGAAAGGCTGGGTAAGAAGGTCTACATTTCTGCTACCCTGGCTTTTCGTGCTATTAAATTTCAGACCCATACATCTAGGTATGTGTTGGCTCTTCTTTCTCAGGTCTGTCAACTTATTTCTAATTTTCTAGACTCTGAAGGTAAAACTTCTGCTCTTTCCTTGCTAAGGACTTCCTCTCTAGTCGTTCGTCATTCTGTCATATATAGGTGTGATGTGGCAAAGTAATCCTTCAATGTCTAAGGTGGTTAAGCTATCACTTAATCAGTTTATTAATCTGCTTACCTTTTTCCCCTCTTCGCAATCTGACAATGAGAGAGTGCTGCATACTTTGGGCGTGCATAGGTAACTCAGGGAATACTTTGAAAAGACTAAGTTTATTAGAAAATCTGATCAGTTTGTTTCTTTTCATCCTAGATCTTTGGACTAGCTGTATCCAAGTAAACTATTTCTTCTTGGATTTCTAAGGTTATTTCCTTTTGTTACACATTTATGGCAAGAGCCTGCCTTCCTCCAGTTAAGACTAGAGCTGTGGCTTTTTCTGGTGCTTTTTTCAAAGGCTTAGATACTAATTCTATTCCTGAAGCAGCTACCTGGACTTCTCTTCATACTGTTACCAAGCATTGCAAGTTGGATGGTACCTCTAGAGCTAGGGCTTGTTTTGCTAGTGCCGTTCTTCATGGATTTTTAGGGGAGTCCTTTGCTCCTTCCTCCTCCCAAGTTTCCTCTTGAATATTGGCACTCTCCCATCTGTTAAGAATACTGCAGTAATGAATGCAAGGATATAGTACAGTTGTGTAAAATCTTACCATAATGGTAAATGCCCTTGCCTTCACTGCTGCAGTACTCGCTCCCTCCCTCCGTCCCCCTAGTTCTTTGCCTTCCTGGATGTATACATTACCTCTTGGTATCCTTGGACTGGTATTCCTGCTGGGGCAGTCAGTTCTGTAGATGGTATGCCTGAACATCACCTTTATGCCCTAAACTATGCAAGGAGTGTTTGGATGACTTTTGGCATACCTTAAAGCAACAGTACTTTGGTAGACTGGGTGGACATCAGGCTCCCACAGCAGAGAATCCCCACCTGTGAAGAATACTGCAGCAGTGAAGGCAAGGAAATCTATCATTATCATAAGATTTTACACAACTGTACTTTTCCTGACATGCAAAGGGCAGGGGATTTCTCTTGCTGCAGGATTGTCCCGTAGGTTAGTAAGGGAAAGAAGTATATACAAAGGTAGGGAGATGGAACACATCACTACATTACTGTATTGCATGTGGAAGATATCTGCATTTGCCCAACCTTGCATATTTACAGTTGCCTGTAACACAGGGTATAAAAAAAAAAAAAAAACTTTAGTTATTCAGTAGTATGGCATCTGAAATACCTGCTGTCCTTGCAGTTTTTATCTCCACCAGTAAAGTCCTGAGAGCTTTTTCACTGAGGGACCCTTTCCTGCTAGGTAATAGGGCGGTGGTGATAGTGAAGAATTGGAGATAAATAATGGAGACTGGCGGCAACAACAACAGATCTGAGAAATAATGAAAACTACCTCAAAGTGTTTTTCATTGAATTGTGCAGTTTCATTTTTCCTAGCGGCCTGTAAAAGAATAACTTGCATAATAAAACATTATAGCTTGACTGTAATGCCTTATTTGGATTTCATTTTGAAACACTGCCATCTAAGTTTTGCAGTGGACTGCGCTGTTTACAGGCTGCCTGGCAAGAAAAGGATAGCATAGTCAGTGGAATGTGATCTTTTCATGTGGCAGTCTCTTAATAGACTAATGCATGGTAATATGGTACCAGCACCAAGAATGTTTTGTAGCCATGTAGCCAATGATGACATTACAAATAATGCAGTAATTCATGGGACTGATAGCTAAGGTTGGCATTTGTTCTACAGCTCAGGTAACCGTGTCATCTGCAAAGCTTTATTCCATTGTGGTACCACTGGAATTAACCTGTGCATCCAGGTGAATGGGAGAAGAGATTTCTACTGTGCCATTGTGGTTTTTTTTCATTGATTTCTATATTCCCGCTATTCTTAAAATGTACCTCCTTTTCTAGGTGCAGTCCAGGGATTAATTACATTAAAAAACACACAATTGTGTTAATGCAAATCATAAGCAAAGGAATAAGATTATTAAAAGATACTGCAAACTGAAAGCAGTACAAACAATCATTTGTGAAGATTTTCAATTCATTCATGTTTATCTGCTGTAGCTGTGGACTGCCCCTCCCCCAGTATGATGATTGCCTCTAGAGCCTGCTGACCGAGCTTTTCCTTTGATCAGAAGTTGCATAGTGCTGTGGGGACAACAGTCCTGGTAGCCACATATAGACACACGCGCACACACACATGTATGTACAGGTGTGCCTGTGTGTCTTTGTGTGTGTATAATAGATATAGATGTAGATATATATAGGTATGTAGATATACATGTTTGTGTATGTATAAAAATAGGCTTCCTGTCTGATTTGCAATCCTAATACTTTCAAATCCAAAAATAATGTGACCAGAAGGTCACAAGCTGAGAATTCCAAGGACTGCCAATGCAAGCAATGTCTATCGTCAACTATTCCAACTTCAACAGACACAAGAACAGGTGTTAAAATGAATCCAACAGGGGGGCAAGTCTGGTTGTTCGCACTGATGGTGCGTAGTATTTTTGCTTTTGACCTTCCTGTCAAATTATTTTCAGATTCGAAAGTACCAAGATCTGAATTCCGATAGTAAATATATATTGTGTGTGTGTGTGCGCGCGCGTGTGTGTCCATGCATGCATGCAGAGCAGGAATAGGAGAAGAAGAACACACGTCTAGACTTCTGTATGAGCTAATATAACAGAGAAAGCATAACTACATGCTGAGAAGGGAATGGGTACATGAACGAAGGTCTGGCTGCAGTGGTGTATCTTAATGGGGTTAAAGCCGACCGTGTATATGGAGAGAGGATGCAGCTAGAGGGTAAGCAGCGATGACATTTATGTCTAGTACTCATTACTTAGTATACATTAATATTGCTTGGTGTAGCATTTATGTAATAAAGTAGAATTTTTGGATCTTTCCTGAAGTGATTCTCTTGATTCTAGGTCTCGATAATTGTAGTGAAAGTGCACTCCATTGTTCTGATACCACAGTAGCAAAAGAGGATGCCCCAGAACAGTTCATTCACTGTGACTGAAATTAGAGGATGGTACATAACTAGAATAAGACATTACTGATGGACGGGTATATGCTTAGTGAGCATACACTGTTGGAAACTCCTGGTGTTCTAGTTGGTGTGATTCTCAAACAATCTGGAAATATATCGCTGATTGATAAGTATATTTCTTGGCATTTTAACCTTTCAGAGTTCTGCATTGTCTTAATTTTGCCTGACTGAATTGTTTTATATATTTTCTGGCATTGTTTTCTGTTTCTCATCTGTTCTGTAACTGCCCCCCCCCCCCATTCTTGTGGTGGTGTTATAGTTGATGGCTTTGCAGTTGCCCGCCTCTACTGTAAATTTGATCTGGGACACCCCTCCCAATCTGGTGTTCACTCTACTTAATACAGAGAGAACATTTGGGAAGGCCTCAACCCACTTAAGTTCTTAACCTCTGCTCCTCCTTCCTATTTCCTTGCACTTTGCTAAAAAAAATTGCTCATTTTGCTTTTGCCTCTTCTTAAAGGCACTCAATTGTATTTATTCTGCTGCATTTATTACTGCTTGGTAATAGCCTGATTAAATTGCAACTGTTATTCTAAGCCTTTCGGTTTAAGCACTTGGGCTTCAGACCAATTGTTTTACATTAAGAAGGTTTGTGGTCTACACTGTTGTGGCAGGACACAGATAGCTCACATCCTTCCAAATTGGGAATTGCTGATTGAAGGCTCAGTGTCTGTTAATCTAAAAGTGCATTAGTTCTGGTTTAAGCACTTGGGCTTCAGGCCAGTTATTTTACATTAAGAAGGTTTGTAGTCTGCACTCTTGTGGGAGGAGAGGTTAGATTTTGCCCTTCTGAGCTGGGAATTTCTGGTTAAAGGATTATTGTGCCTGCTTATATGAACCGTTTCTTTCAGAAATTGTTTGTTGTAGTATAGACTAGATTCAGGCATGCTGAATCTAGCTTTGTTTGTATAACTTGAGCGCACTAATCCAGGACATCTTTTTTGGAGAAGGTTCCCCTGCACCTTAGTGGCAGGAGGGTGCAGTTAGAACTTGTCTGATTGAAGACTGCTGAACCAGGGCTCAGTTTACAGCTTTTTTACTGGTTAATTGGGTAATTTGTTTAAATCAGTTTGCTCGTTTTCTGTTGTTGTATAAAACAATTGCACTTTATTAATCTGCTTTTACTGTATTTGTGTTACTTCCTACTTTATTCTGCTGCATTTTATTACTGCTTGTTAGTAGCCTGATTAAATTGTAACTGTTATTCTAAGCCTTTGGTTGAAGCAGTTGGGCTTCAGACCAGTTGTTTTACATTAAGAAGGTTTGTGGTCTGCACTGTTGAGGCAGGACAGGAAGCTTACATCCTTCTAAGTTGGGAGTTGCTGGTTGAAGGCTTAGTGTCTGATGGTCTGAGTGTATTACTTCTGGCTTAAGCCCTTTGGCTTTGGGCCAGTTATTTTTACACTAAGAAGGTGTGGTCTGCACTCTTGTGGGAAGAGAGGGTAGATTCTGCCCTTCTGAGCTGGGAATTTTGGATTAAAGGCTTATTGTGCCTGCTTATTTGAACTGTTTCTTTCTGAAATTGGTATGCCTTGTTTGCTGTAGCAGACTAAATTCAGACTTGCTGAATCTAGCTTTGTTTGTATAACTTGAGCACTAATCCAGACCATCTTTTTTGGAGAAGGTTCCCATGCACCCTAGTGGCAGAAGTGTGCAGTTAGAACTTGTCTGATCGAAGACTGCTGGAACGGGACTCAGTTTTAGCTTTTTATTGGTTAACTTGTTTAAATCAGTTTGCTCATTTGCTAGTTATATTTAAAAAGAAAATACACTTTATGCATCGCCACTTGGGTAGGGTTAAGCTATTCCTGGTGCCATAAAGTCTGCTCTTCAAATTTTCCCTTATAACTAGCCAGTTTTTTAGTTTACCACTCAAGTTTGTTTCTTTGAGCTCAGCACTTGTTCAGAACTCGTAAGCACTAAATAAGCTACAAATTGCTACGGAACTCAACTTTCCTCACTTGTCTAGAGGAAAACAGTTTTTAGTACTTAATAAATAAGTACCTATCCAGGCATGTCTAAGTGTCAGCTCCCACTGTTTTCTCCTGTCTACCTGATGAATCTGGGCATCTTGTGACAATGCAGCAGTTGCCTCATGTACACCAACAACCCTGTCCTCCTACCATCCAACACTACAACCTGTGAGAGATGCACTTACATAGCCAAACTGGAAGCAAAGCTCTCTTCACCCAAGACTGGACTAGACAGTCAAGAGGAGAAGGTAAACACTTGCACCACACCACACCACACTCATCACATAGTCCCTCAAAACCTATACCACCAAAACACACACATAGTAACACAAAACACACACCTACATTCACGGAGGCTCTCAATAAAAATCTGCTCAAGCAACAGAGACCTCCAAAGCAGAAATGCATGCAGCCTCCACCCTCCAACACAACCCAAATGACACACAGCCCACAAACTCAGTGTGCCACTCAACCACAGCCCATGAGGCATAACAACATACCCAACACTCTAGTCATATGTGACACTATAGTCAGGCACACTGATGTTCCACTCACCAAGCTAAACAAGGAGAAAGTTACTGTCAGCTGCCTGTCAGGTGACAGGATCCTGCCACATAATGCATGGACTCAGGTCATTCCACAACAAGTACAAATATGACTCTGTCATTGTCCATGTTGGTGTGAATGACCTGAGACTTACCTCCCTGGACTACATGAAAAGAGGCATGGAGGAGCTCTCCGATCTTGTAGCCCAGGCAGGTATGACCCTAGCCCTGAGTAGCATCCTGCCATCACCCAGAATGATACCACAGTACAAGGACAAAATGATTGACTTCAACAATTGGCTAAGCTTCTGGTGTCATTCTAAGGGGGTCCAGTATCTGTCTGCCTGGGACAACATGATCAACAGACCACGATGCTTTGCCAGAGATGGCCTGCACCTGTCGCTCTTGGTATTCCGAATACTGGCTAAGCCTCTTGCCACCCCTATAGTGCTTTTTTTAGGCAAGGTTCAGATGACAAATTCACCACCGTAACAGGTACAAGCAAGTAAAATCTGAGGGTAATGCTACTCAGTGCTAGAAGTCTAAACCTCAAAATGCATTCAGTCAAGGCACTCCTTAAAATGGACAACATCGACATCTGTGCAGTTACAGAGACCTGGTTCAAGGCTCCAGAGAGCACCCCTGCATTACCAGGCTATAATTTATTCCACACCTTTCGGCCACCTAACCCGGACCAAAATACTAAAGGTGGAGGCGTGTCCATATTCATTAAGGATATCCACACCTCCAAGCTAGTTGCTCAGCATAATGTATCTGAGATTATCCAAGTGCAACTAACTCTGGGCAAGACCACAATCCAAATTGTAATTTGCTACAGATCCCCCACCATGCCTCAGGATTCCCACTCCTCATATCTTGATACACCGGAAAATATTAGGGTACAACCCAACACCCTAATAATGGGCAATTTCAACTACCCCACCATTAATTGTGAAAACGTCTCGTGTGCCAACTCTTTTGCTCAATGTTTTCTTGGATTCATAAATTCCAACGCCTTGGATCAACTTATCCACACCCCCCACCAGAGGCAGCAATATCCTAAACCTGGTCATTACCAACATGGGCGACCGGTGTTGCACACCAGAGGTCAGTTCCTCATTGGTCAGATCTGACTACAAGCTAATCAGCCTAGACATCCACATCCCAACCCCACCCCCCATTGGGGAAACCACCGTAAAAATATTCTCCAAAGCCATCTTCACGCTTCTTAAGACAGAAGTGGCAAACTTCACGACACTCATGCAGACGGAGAATAGAGGTACGACTGCTGAATCCTACACAAATGCACTTCATAAGCACTTACACAAGTGCATGGACCGTGCTATCACTAACAGAACCAAGATGCTGTCCTCCAAAAAAAGGAAGCCAATCTGGTGGTCTCTTGCCATAAAAAAACTCTACAACAGAAGAAAGAAACTGTTGCAAAAAAGAGTAAAATCCCATGACTGGAAGAACTCCCTGGTCAGCCTCAGTAAGAAGATGAGATCCCTCATAAAATCCTCCAAAGCTAGTTATGAAAACAAAATCGCCACTGATTTCTAAAGACAACCACAAAGCATTCTATAGCTATGTCAAGAATCTCAATGGCAACACTCAGATCTGCTCTGAGTTACAGCAAATGGCACTAAATATACAGAACCAACTGATATTGCCAACATCCTGGCAGATAGGTTCAGTGCTAATTTTATCCCCCCACCCTTGAAAGGGCCCATCTCTATACCGGAAGAATGCAAAGTTCCTGTAATCATGGCTGCACAGGTAAAAACCACACTCTCCAAAGCCAAGAACACAGCATCCTTGGGGCCTGACAACATCTCAGGCTGCGTTCCACATGAACAACAGAAAGAACTGGCACCCCATCTAAGCACCATGTTCAATCATAGCCTCACCTCAGGCTTTGTGCCCACTGAATGGCGCACAGCGACGGTTATTCCACTCCACAAAGGGGGAGCCACCATGGACCCCGGGAACTACCACCCCATTAGCCTAACGAGCCTGGTCTGTAAGGCCATGGAACGTATCATTATTAAACTTATAAACAAACACATTGGTAATCTCCAAACTCTGGACCCGACTCAGTTCGGGTTTGTAAAAGGCAGATCATGTCTCCTAAACCTGATTGACTTCTTTGAAGCAGTCACCAAAGCCGTAGACAAGGGTAAGGTGGTTCACACAGCCTACCTAGATCTCGCTAAGGCTTTTGACACCATCCCCCACTCTGGAATTATAGATAAGCTCACTAAACTAGGTGTAAATCCCTATGTCACAAGATGGTTTGCCAACTGGCTCACTGACGGAACCCACACTGTGAAAGTAGCAGACTCCAAATCCGACTTAAGACCAGTGACAAGTGGAGTACCACAGGGTTCAGCCCTGGGTTCTCTCTTGTTTGGTATCTTCTTTTCTGAAGTACAGACTAACACCTGGCTAATGAAGTTCGCAGATGACTGCAAACTAGGAGCCATAATTGAAACTCCTAACGATGGGGACATCCTACAAAAGGACCTCACTGAGACAGATGCCTGGTTTTAAAGTCATGGCCTCAAGCTCCATGCCAAAAAGTGCAGTCATCCCCTTTGGTAAAAACTCTGTACCCATGAGCTACCCACATAGGTGTTAGTCTACTTAACACTGAACATGTGATAAGAGACCTTGGGACACAGGTGGACAGTAGTCTCTCCTTTGATAATCACATTGCCATAGTAGTCGGAAAAAACTTCTACATGGCGCACCTCATCACAAAAGGTTTCCCATCCAGGACAAAAGGGGTCATTGTTCCCCTCTACTTGTCACTCATTAGACACATTATAGAGTACAATGCGCCTTTTGGTATGTACCTCACAAGACATCTACAACAACTGGAAAGGATGCAGAAATACCTCACAAAGAGGATTACTGGCCTCAGATGCCTTGCGCAGACCATCTCAAAAAACTCCAGCTTTACTCCGTCACATATCGCATACTCAGAGACGATCTCTGCCTAACATACAAAGCTATGTCAAACCCAGAGCTGCTGGACATGCTCCACTTAAAGAAATCCTAATCCCTCCGAGCTACACGCTCTAGGGACCTAAACCTTGTCACCACAATAAACAGAACATGCTGGAGGGATAGATTCCTGTCCCAGAGACTTCCCATACTCTGGAACAAACTACCTATCTATATCAAACAAAGCTCCTCATTAGCACTCTTCAAGAAAAATCTTGATGATTGGATGGGAAATAGGAAATTCACCCCAGGAATGACCTCTGTGGTTCTGCTCGACAGGGGCACAGGAAAATAATTTTCTTGGGTGGCGAAAGCCAGGGTACCTTTTTGGCTAGGCTTGTATAGGCCCTAGGGCCAATAGTCTAGTACCTACCTATGAGTAAGATCACAGTACACATTAGATACTTGGGTTGACTTCATATATTGTTAAATTCACATCCCAGTAGCTGGTATTGAGGCCTGTTATGTACTGGCAGTCAGTTGTGAATTTAGCTATTTGATAACATTTGGTGGTTATCCTCGTTTGTAAATTAGTGAATATACAGGCAGCATACCTTAAACTGGACAAGGTCCTTGTCATGTTGACTTGGCAGCCTGGAAAGTAGCAAAAGGTTACATCACAGGACAGGGAATAAGGAACTAGTTGATTGCACAAATTTTGCGTATATACAACTATTACATGTACATACACTCGAACACAGTTACACATGTACTTATACATGTACACACACGTGTGTGTGTGTGTGTGTGTGTGTGTGTGTGTGTGTGTGTGTGTGTGTGTGTGTGTGTATAAACATATGTATATGTATAAATAAACCTGTTCCTTTATGGGCCCGGCTTGTGGCAGGAAAGATTGTGGACCCAGTCCATTTACCTGATAAAAAATACATTGGGAATGGAGCTACCAAAAGTTTTCATTGTCTGCATTAATGCCCCAAAAGAATTTCATTAGGTGAGAATTAAAGTTAGTAGTGTGAGAAATCAGCCTGAAATGTTTAAATTGATAACAGCTGTTTAGTTATATGTAGGAATAACTCTCTTTGAGAGAGAAATTTCTGGCTAAGGTGTCATTTTATGAAATAGGAATGGAATGTGACTCTGGGGCATAGTGTAAGGAAATCATTTTCACAAAGAAAATAGACAACAGTTTTTTTTTTTTTTAGTCCCTGAGATGAATACAGGATTAGTAGTGATGAAATTCCGATATACAAGGGAGGGCGACAAGAGAGTTGTTATATGAAGGTAAGTGGCAAAGGCATTCTGCAGTTTTTACAGTAACTTGGGGTACATTAGTTGAGCTGACATGTCTTTGTTTACCAGATGACTTTCCCTTTGGAATGATCAATCATTCACAGTGGATCAGTGATTTTAGCAGATGCTGGTGGTCTCGAGCACTGAAGTGGACACCATGCAGAGAGCAGATGCTGATTTAATCTGTATGCCCGCTGCTCACCAGGAAAAAATCACCTTAATAGACGAGACCTACCTTTAACACAAGTGAAGTCTGTGGTTGTTTATGTTGGATAGAATAGAAGCTGTCCGAGTTGTGTGAAGCATTTGCCTTGAGAATGTTTGGCTGCTGCTGGAAAGTTGTCATTACTGGTATTAAAAATGTATGTGCAATATATATGTGTAACTGTTTCAAGGTAATGTACTTAATTTCTTTAAATTTATGTTCTGTTGTGCTGTACATTAAACAGTTTGTCATAAAAGTTGCTGTGATCAAAAAGAAGAGGAAAACCCTCAGGCACTTGGTCTCATGAAACCTCAAAACAGTGAAGAACTGCATCACTGTTATGCACACATCATTTCTTGTACTTTGTTGTACGGTATATTAATTATTAATGTCCATTGTTACTTTGTGTCTTTAACACTGTTTATGGAAACTGCCAATGTACCTGATGCCTGTACTGAGTACAGATATATTCACCCTAATTTTAATGCTTTAACTCTGTATTTAACATGTCTTTACTTGGCAGTTTCACATTAGATTGTTATGCATATTATGTATATTATGTTATTGCTAGTTATTACTGGTGGTGTTTCAGTAAGGATTCACTTTTTATTTTAAATATTAACAATTTTGAGTTGTCTGTTTTAGTGAAAATTGCCAGTGAAGTAGTTGTTTTATTATCAAATTAACTTCAGTAATCTTTTGAAAATAGTGCACTGCAATTTTCCAAGTCCTGCCCTTTACACTATGTAACATTTA
The DNA here is from genome assembly GCF_019279795.1 of Protopterus annectens. Lineage (NCBI taxonomy): Eukaryota > Metazoa > Chordata > Ceratodontiformes > Protopteridae > Protopterus > Protopterus annectens. The sequence continues at coordinate 194,322,459 of NC_056731.1, forward strand.
TGATTGTATATAATGTAGCAGAAACACAGAAACATTTAAATGAAACGACTTTCCAAAGTAGTATTTCACGTAATATGGATTACTTTATAAATATACTGCACTAGGATTGTTCTCTGACTTAATACTTTGCTTTCAGTTTGTTTACTGTGGCATATTGGTAAACTGCCTTTCAGCTGTACAGCCACAGTTGTTCTTGCTTTTGCTAGATAGGCATATGTATTTCCAGTTAGATTTTTAAAAGTTTGTAGCATGGAAGATTAATGTGATGAGAAGGATAAGTGGCTGAATTTTTTCAGAATTTTTTAAGAAACATAAATGCCAGTACATTGTGTTTGCATCATCTTGTTTTAGAAGGTAAATGATTAATTGCTGTAATGGGTATTTCTCCATAATTAGCTTCTTTGTCATTACTAAAAATACAGTCTGTGATCTCCTTGGACTGAATCCTTACCTTTTAAGTACAAATTACCATCATTCCAGTGTCAGCGACTATTGATTTTTGCCAGTAGTGAAAGACTGGCAATAGTACAAATCTTCTGCCTCTTAAAACTAATTAGAGTAGCAGAGGATATTGAATAATTTGGCATTCTCTTGAAATAATGCAATTCTACAGTCTTTTGGGGTATCTGCTAAAAGACAGATGCTCCTGGATGCTTGTGATAGGTTTATTTTTCTTTATTGATTTGTAATTGCTTTCAAATGATTAATGATTACCCCTGCACTTTAGCCTGTTCATGTGAACTGGAGTTAGTTAAGGCATCAGGATAGTTTGTTAAAAGATTGCACTGAGCAGAGGAAATGTGTTGTTGAGATGTCACAGTTTAAAATGACTGGGTAAGTCTTTAGACAGGTGTGTCTTAAGTTAAACTACTTCCTTTAGCAACAAGTTAAAGTAGATAGTGAGCTGTTATGACTGGTTATTACAGTACTGCAGCTGTTATTTTGGCCTCAAGGAAAGATATCCACACTAGCAGCTGTTACACTGTCATCCACCCCAGAGCTGCAGTCCAGTTATACTCATACTGTTAATTCAAGTGGCACAGTACAAGAAATGGGTTCAGACTGATAGTTAAGTAATCTGTTTGAAGAGTGCAATGTGAAAAGGGGTAGAAAGCAAGTATTGAGTTTACCCAGCAGCAAACTGTTGCAGGTCTATAAATTGTAGAGTAAGTCAGT